>NC_052132.2:32245890-32558401 GCF_016086655.4 Lepeophtheirus salmonis
ATCTCCTCAAAAGTTACAAAACAGAGATAAAATCTTTTGAAAATAAGAAACTCTGCAGATTACGAACCACACAGAGTTGTTTTACAGACGAGTAAGGTTCTATTTTTGTATACCTCTTAGAATAATTCCTTAACATTCAGAGTCTGTAATAATGGAATTAACGTTCATTAATTAATAAGGAAGGACTCAATAGACGCTCTCTTTGACATTTTTTTGAGCATAAGGACATATTGTGCAGATGGGATGTACTCCTGATCATTGTTATTCAAACAAGGGTATCGGTTTTTTTTTACTACTTATAATATGATCTCATTAATAGTCCCAAAATTATACAATATGTAGATTTGTATTCTCTACAAATTTAGCACGGCGTTCTTAAGTCTGGTAACACTTGTCAGTCTTTAAAGATAAAAATATTCGGTTTTTGATGACATCATAAAAATAGTTTTTCCATCAAAGTAACAAAAATATTATTATCATTACTCAACTTCAGGCTTCGTTATATTTTTTTAGGGAAGTTAAGTGGTGGTGTTTTTTTGTTAGTATTACTACTTTATTTCAACTTCCAGCGCACTGGTTCTCCCCTGACAAGATTGATGTGCGAGTTTTAATTATTTCGCTTATAACAAACTCCTCTTAAGGGATTGGCAAATTCAAAATATGGACAAACGCCTAGCCATTATATATATCTGGCGCACAGAAAAAAAAGCAACCTGGCATTGTTGAGACCTTACAGGTTTTCAAAATTACCCAGAGTTCTATAAACTACACCATCATGCGATTCAAGACACCAACCGAATCGATAATAGGATACAATTAAAATGTGGATAGTTGTTAAATTCAATAAATCAGCTGGATGAGACGACCTGGAAGGAGGAACCCATCCCTAAATCGTCACAAGGAGTGAGACAGAAGTTAAAAGCTGTCATGGCATCCTGGAAATGGTCAAAAAATGGTTTTGAATGAAGGTATGAATTTAAAATAATTATAGAACTTTTAATTGCCATTTTTAATGATTTTTTTTGTCTTACAACCACAAAAAAAGTAATTCTTGGTCAAAGGTTCTCTAACACAAGTGGTGGGCATTGAGTATCAACCTTAATTGTACATTACATCATCCTTTTTTTAATATTATTTATACTTGTAACCAGAAAGACACCAGTACAATTTATTTACACATTTGATTCACTTTGTGAATTTCTTTCCAGAAAAGGTAGAAAAGAGGCCTCTTTTTAATAGGTGGAGGATTTATAAACATTCACAAATTGGTTTATTTTGCACGAACTGGCTATCTTACGTATGTTTAAAAATGGTTCACGGGTAAACCCCTGTTTAGTGATTTACCAATCGGTTTGTACCTACGATCCATGACATCCCTCGGTCTTCAAATGTAATTGACCTGGAGAACCCCATTACTAGTGGAAATACATAATAAACTATTCTTGAAGAAAAAAAAGAATATTTTGAGTAAATGAATCAATAATTGGATATATTTAATATCAACAAAAAAAATTATCATTCCATGGGTGAACAAAATTCAAATATTCACGGTTTATTTCACAAACTTGACTCTTATAGAAACTATGGTAAAAAGATTAATTTTAGATCCCTACTTTTTTTTCCATGTTGTATTTATTAACGTGTGTGTGTGTGCGTATGTTTAACAACTCGTGTTTAAACATAAAACATATTATCAAAATCAGCTGCTGCCATGTCTTTAGAAATGATAATCACATAATAATGAGAATCAAAATAAAAAGTCGGGAACTTAAAAAGGGAAGTTTTTCCCTTCTTTCATTGAACATAATTTCTTTCTTTCCAAATTTCTATGTTTATAAATGTATGTATGTATTTTCTTTTTCTATTGTTAATTGAGTCACCGTTTGCCTAACAATGAAATGTGGAGGGAAAAAAATGAGTATATATTTTTGGTCTATAGAAATTTAAAGTTTACTCCCACTTCTTCAAATCTCCACCTACGTTCTACGTACATAATATATATATTTTATATCCATTGATGGCTACGTGATGCATTAAAATTATTGAAAAATAAATTGAATTAATATTCTAAACTTCTTTTTTTTATGTGTTGTCACAAAACCAATATTTTTTCTACCGGTTCCTGACCAAATATAGTTATCGGTATTTTGATACTTTTTGACACTTTTGCATACTTTTTTGACACAAAAATCTAATGTAAATATGTAGTTGAGGGCATTGGGGCATAAGCAAAATAGTACATATATAAATCTGCAAGCTGGTTCGACAGTCTGTAGCTTGGTAGCTCAACATAATTTTCCAGAGTGTCCGTTATGTACAGGAAAAAATTTTATTTTTTGGAAAAAGCTATTTTTGAAATATTTCTCCGAAAAATTTAATATTGGATTTTTTTTTTTAAAGTGTATACTGGAAGTTAAATTTTAAATTATTATTTACAAAAAATGTCAAATTTACTCTGAACAGCTCTTTATTTCTGATTTTTTTTTTCCCAAAAAAATTATTTTATTAGAATAACCATGGATTTAAAATTTTTTTAAAAATCACAAATTCTATTTTTGTGACTAACTATAGATTTTTTAAATTTTTCTTCGAAAAATTTAATATTTGAAATTTTTTTTCCTAAAAATTTTATATTTAAATTTAAGCTTTAGAAATGTTTTTCCAAAAATTTTCATTTTTGTACACGGCTCAGAGCTTTTAAAAAATATTTTCCCAAAAATTTAATTTTTTGGAAATAAATAAGCTAAATAGCTGTTTTTGAAATCTTTCTCCGAAAAATTTAATATTTGATTTAAAAAAAAAAAAAAATTATACTGGAAGTTAAATTTTAAACTTTTTTTTCCAAAAATTCCCGTATGTTTTGAAAAGCTGTTTATTTCTGATTTTTTTTTTCAAAAAAAATTTATTTAATGAGAATAACTATGGATTTAAAAAAAAAAATCACAATTATTTTTTTGTGAATAACTACTGATTTTTAAAATTTTTCTTCGAAAAATTTAAGATTTTCCAATTTTTTTCCAAAATATCCCAAAAAAAAAAAAAAATAATAATCATATATAATATTCCTTCAGACTCCCCAGATATAAGTAACACAACAATTTATTATAATATTATCATTCATGGACGTCTTACGGCATCAATCTCTGCTGCTTTGTTTATAAGTAAACAACTCTTATACTCCCATTGACATGCAATTAAAGGGGAACCAATAGAAGTTTTGTTTGGAGTGGGGAATGACACATAATTTTCTTATAAAAAAACTTTATAATTCCTGTTTTTTTCTCTTTTTTTTTTTAAATTGAAGACAATTTTGTTTGTGAATGGGAGGATCAAAAATTTGAGGGGTTACCTGATGGATGGGCTATTATTTGTACTAAAGTTGACATTTTTGTTAGGGTAGTAAGAGTGCGAGGAGAAGGCGGGAGTGAAACATATGGTACACCTGAATTAAGACCCATGTTTATATCAGCTGTCTGTTGCATGACTTTGGGTTTTTAAAAATGAATTACTGCCATTTAAAATAGCATTAGTGTTGGGAAAAAGTGATGTATATTTTTATGCATTTTTAAATCATACGAAAGATAGGCGAGAATTCTTAGTTCCGAGGTCGAGAACTTAACAAAATGACAATCTATTAAATAAATAATGAAAAAAAGAAGGAAGTTTTATTTACTTGTGTACTCTCTTATAAAATAAAATTTGTGTCAAGAAAGGAAATATATGTACAACTATGTATATTGTACATAAAATCAACATAATTGCAAACAAATATCCACGTAATCATTCAACATACTCTGATAACGTAAATTGTTTTTTATTTATTATTATTTCAAATGCTTCAATTACATGGATGATTTATGTTAAGAGGCAAATCTATATTTTTTTGAAGCCTTAGGACCGTATGTACATATTTTTATTCAAAAAAGGATATTGAATGTATAATATTGTAGATTTTAACACTTGTATTTTTTTTTTTTTTTTAAGTTTCAATTTCCATTAGACACATGAAACCAAGTCGATGCACCCTTTACAACAATAATATATTAAACGACTGGGGCTTGAATGATCCAAATATTGCCAATGAATCCGAAAAAATAACATGAAAAATGTACAAGGCCGGTTTTTAGGGGAGGGGGAAAAAGGGGAACTTTTCTAAAAAGGAAAGGCCTTACATTTTATTTTCTTCGGTTGCATTGTATAAAAATTTATACAAAAAAAATAACAATAAGAAATTCAACTACCGCAACCTTATAATAATGAGGAAACAACTTCACTAAGTGAGGCGAGGCGATGCTATGCAAATCGAACAATATATGGTTTGAGTAGGAGGAGAGGATCTCGACTCAATCCATCACAGTTGCTCGAATAAGTTTACACGTAGAATTTGACAATGATAAGAGTTTGAATGCTTATAGTATTTTCTTTTTCAGCAGTCAATGGATTTGATGACATAGAAGTTCCTCTGAATGATATTTATTATGTTCATCCTATAATGATACTGTAATGGTTCAAGGTAGATACAAAAAAAAGTCGAAAAACATAATCGAAAAGGTTTGTAAACTAGTGTGTATAGCCAAAAATCAGCCAGATAGCTATTTAGATATTAAATTACTTATAAGTTGGTCAATGGGTGATCCATTGAAATCTGAACACTTACTAATTCAATAATTAATGAAGGTTGAGTGATTGAAATTAATTCATATTTTGATATATTCAAGCATAAACAATTAGTTACAAAACAAAACAAACCTAAGCTCTCTGGCTTACGAACAAGTCGAGAAAATTATATTTTAACAAGATAGACAAATTTCTATTCGTGCATTCCAAGCAGTTGTGTGGTTCTTGGACCAAAGCTAGGCCGTTAACGAGTTGGAAACACTGCAGAGGAAGAATAGCTTTTTCAAAAAGATCAAACTGGACCCAAATGAGTTAAAAAAAAAACAGCCCATCCCCTCAAATCAAGGAGTGCCCATGGAAGAGATCTGGAGACTTCACGCTAAACTGTCTACAGAGCTATCAAAGAAGTGGTTGGAAAGGCCATTTTTGACCCCAGTAATGAATGCAATCCATTTTCTCCGTTGCAGGACTCTTGAATGAGTCTTTTGAGTTCTTTTTGACCCCCCGACTAATCCTATAGACTATATTAGAGATTTAATTTTAGTCTAACTAGCTTTGATGTAATTCCAAAAATTTAAATCGGTTTGTTTGCTTCAAATCAAACAGTTGAAGGCGACATTATTTTGGAAAACCCAGCATTTTTCAAATTTTTGCAAAATCCCCAATCCTTAATGACCTAAATAAATACATGATTATAAAATAAAATATGTTGCTGATTCTGTTTTAATATTTTTTTTTTTTGTATAGAAAAACTATTAAAAAATCCATTCAAAGAGAAACAAAAAATGAAAAAATCACTGGGTATTAAAAGAATCTGAGTTTATTCACTGCATGGAGAATCTGATATGATTCTCAAAGCTATGTAAAACAAACATTGAAATGATTGCTATCATAATGAAAAAAAAAATATCCGTTAGTGATAAATAAAACTTGTTGCTTTATGTTGCACATCCTGTATAATAAAACTGGACCTTATAAAAAAATATTTTCCATAGAGAGTTAAGGTCCTTTTATTTGTCAGCCCCATTTTAATATAGAAGTAAACGGCATTAGTTAACTCTTTTTTTTTTTTTTCTTCCTTTAAAATTGTATTTCTTAGGCTCCCAAAATGGCCGACATGAGCAAAGCTTAAATTGCATAAAATACTCAAAGACTCTTCACTCTTTTTATCCAATCAAAAAACGAAAGAAAAATAAATGAAAAGAGACAGTTCTTTTAATTCAAATTACCTCACTTTTGACTTGATCCTGCAAGGATCCTTTCAAATTGAGTTATCCACGTATTACATTATACTATTATGTATCAATGCTTGCTTTCATATAAAAAGCTTAAAGAACAACAGGAATGATTTATTCTTCATTTCTTTTATCCATTCTTTATTATTATTGAGTTTTCATTCTGCTGTGCATCATTCATTCAATACCAACATTAGACGACGTCCATTGGGACTCATTTGACCTTTCTCCCCTCCCCTTCTTCTCTTCATATCATCAAATAAGATGTGTTTATAATAATAATGATAATAAAAAACATCTCAATCCTTTTTGAGAGTCGAGTCTTTTCATCATTCCATCACATCTAAATGTTTGTACATAAAACACATTGATAATGGGTAGGTAAAAACCCACGTCCCTCCTTCATCCTTTGGTTAATGTTGTGTGTGTCATTTTGTATTTAACACTTGACTGGTTTACCCTAGTCCTTACATTCTTTTTTCCTCTTCTTCCTATTTCACTATAACTAGTACATAGGTGATAGAGTTGAGATCATTGTAGGAGCAAAAAGAGCGCGAGGAAAAGGATATACCAAACGTACTACAAAGACACTTGTTAATAGAGATGAAAATCGTGTATATAATGGGCATTGAAAAAAGAAACTACGAAAAATCAACATGGTAACCCCGACATTTTGAGGAATGCTTTGGAAGAGATCAGAGACCTGTGAGAAGGGAGGAGAGGGAGAAGGGACTAAACAAGGACATTGGCAAGAATTACTCCGATGATGATCCTCAATTATACTCTGAGTCCAACAAATACTTACAATTATAACTCACTAACAAATCCTTAGGGATACTCCCCGTCTTTTATGAGCAGTGACTAAACCCGAATATTCAACTCTATTTTGAATATAATTAAATTTAATAGGGAAGGAAATTCACTACTCAGGAATTAAATAATAATGACAATTGCTAAGGAAAAGAAAATTCATTCTCTAGATTACCAATTCCAAATAAACAGGCCTCCTAAAAAGTTCACAGCATTTTCATGAGTGAGGTGAGGCGAGGAACGGGGGACATATATCTTTGGATTGGAATTGAGCCATGTTATAACTTTTTGCACTTGGTAGACGTGTGAGAGGGGGTGTCGTCCTAACTCCAGACGTTGTTACCCTCCAGGTAGCTGGTCTTCAGCCATGGCAAGATGGTGTACCTAAGCACCTTATAATAAACCTTCTGGACGATTTTCGGTCCAGCATTGAAAAAGAACGGAGGCATCTTCTTTCCATCAGAGGTCACAACTCTGAATACCATTGTTTGAGGTGGATATTTGGTGTGTAAACCCCTTGGACATCACCTTTTGTTTCCGCGAGCTAACGGTTGCTCTGACGTTTGTGGAATATGTAGATGATATGTGAAAATCTTCTTCACCGATAATTTTTTCCAATTGACAAATTTGTCTCTCGAGTCTCCAGGCTTTCATGCTATCCGTCAGAAGGTGGCGTGGGGTCCTTGTGAAAAAACCAATCCCAAATTGTGCTTTATAGCCCTCCTGATGATCCGAGGATCCACAGAGAAGTCGTTAGGCCGGCGATTTATCGACTTAGTGTGATCCTCATTTATATTCATCTCCAAACTTATAAAGGGAAATTTGTATCTCTCTTTAAATTATGTCTTCACTATATTTATATCCTGGAAAGGTCTTCTCCATATTTTTTTTCATCTTGGCCAACTTAAAAACAAGGCTCCTAGAACACTTAATATTGTCCATAATCTTCATCACATCAACTCCAGGATCTAGAAGATCAGAGATACGCTTCCTTTTTGTTTGTTGCTCGCTCATGATGATGAAATGACTAAATGATTAGTATTGTTTGATTATGTAAAAAGGACGGTGGAAACAGAATATCATAAAATAATCAGTAAACCTTTTCGTAGTAATGAAAAAATAAACATTAAATAACAGCTCACGTTTTGCAAAATAATTTTTTCGACAGTTGATGATAATGTGGATGACAATAGGTCTTGTGTATGTATATCGGGAAAAAGTAAAAAAAACTCATTTTTTTGAAACAAATTTATAAATTTATGAGAATATTAGTAATCCCTCTAAATTTTATATGAACCTTTGTTTCTTAGAGAAGTTAAATATATTTAGAAATAATTTACTTGTACAGAAAATAAATTATTAAAAAATAAAATATCATATAAACTTGAAAAACTACATTAATTCTTTTTTTTTTAACTATTATACCCTATGAAAGGAGGAGAAAATAAAGTGATATATGGTATTAATAATACGTAGAATATATCTTCATAATATCAAGCCATGCGTTCTATGTTTACAAATTATACAAAACATATGGAAATAACTTAATAGATCCGACTAAATATATTATGTATTTATATGAATTGGGGCGTAGAGTAAAGTGCGTATAATCATTTATATATATTTGTGAAGTGATACGCCCCTTCGTTTGAAGGAGATACTAATTTTACTCATATATATGTACATTATGTTCGTACGCTGTATTAAAGCTGTAATCAATATTTTTTAATTAACCATTTATCTTTTAAGAAGAATAAGGAAAATCGATTCATTGGAGCTGAGACAGTATTTCTAATTAGCTTAATTTTCTAATAAGGAGAGAGTTCCAATTCAATCAAACTAAGACCTGGACTGATATTGAGCGTAAATTAGAACAGCTCATTTTTGAACAGCTGAACGGGGAAAAAAAATGAAAGATCAATTGGGAGAATCTTTGAACAGTGTTGTTCATTTTGGTGTTTACCTATTTCTTTGTTCCTATTTATTGTTCTTCAAATACATTTCTTACGCCAAGGACAAAGCTAAAATTAAAGGGCTACAATGTTTATCCAAAATTGAGTTGGCTATGGAAACAATTTATGTTTGTCCAGTAGCTCTGAAAGTATATTGAATTTCTCTATAATTACAAAGTTGAGCGGAGGTTATGTTTTCGCCTCATTTTGTTTGTTTGATAGTCAACAGGATTACGGCAAAAGTTACAGATCGATTTTGATCACACTAAAAACCCATTAAATTTGAAAAGTCAAAGTTAAATGTCAAAGTACCGTAAATGTAAAAATTTGAGATACATATCTCAATTTTCTTTACGGGAGAGGTTACCCAGTGCCCATTCTAACTATCTCCGCAACGAAGTTGTATATCGGTAAAGTGTTTTTGCCTTTTTTTTATTTATTTACTGGGATTATGGCAAAAGTAACAATCGATTTTGATCAAACTTGGTACGAGGATTTTACGTACTTACATATGATTACATCAAAGAAAGACTTTTAACTAAATATGTAGTTAAGATATGATAAAAATTTGGGATGGCTTCATGAACTTTTTTTAGAAAAAGGGTGCAGAGACGCCACTCATGCACATGCCAATTATTAATTTTTAAAGAGGGATAGGTTAAATAACCAATCATCGATAAATCACCAGCCTTCTTTTTCTTTACATGAAGCTTTAAGATCCATGTAAAAATAGTCATTTGGTTAATAGTAAATTTTTAATAATTATTTGAGAAAATTTATCAATATTTTTTTTTTTTTGGGGAAATTTTAAATTCTTTTTTATTTGGTACATGCCCAATGTAGCTATACACATGATTTTATTTAAGTTTTTAGTCTTTAGACCATTATTAATGATCAATTTTTTTTAAAAACTTGAAAATTATATCAATTAAAAGTTAAATACCTCAAATTACATTCATTGTCTAGTTCAAAAAGATTTGAATGTTATTTTCTTGCCTGTACATTTGTTTACTAGACCTGTTTGGTGACACATGTCATACTAAATAAAAAAGTATATAATATTAAAAGAACTGTGGCAAAAATTAAATTAATACGTTTTTAAAAATTGGTCTAAAAAAATCTGAAATGTATTTCATTAAAAGAAAATTAAAAACATATATGATACCCCGATCATAAAAATGCGTTCCATATTTTCAATTTACCTTCAACCTCACTCGCACCAAAATTGGCATTTTCAGGCGGGGACCACTTACAGTCTGGTCTAATTTGTTAAATTAGCAAGGGTTGGTCACGAAAATTAATCAACGACCAGAATACTAATTAGGGTCGAAAGAAAAATAATTTGTCATTAACAGCTGCTATAAGATATTCTTTGAATATACAATTATTATATCTAACCCCTGCGGTTGGGAATGAGAAGCAGGGCTGTGACTAGTTGTTGGGTTAGAATTTCACAAAATTATCAAATATGTAGACAATTTTAGATTAAATAAAAAAAAAATGCTATGTTATAGAATACGTCTTTCTTAATAAGCTTCTTTTCTTAAAAGACGCATTATGTAATAAATATGTTTTGGTAAAAATTAATATTTGACAACATTGAATGTTTTTTTAGCCATGACAAAAAGAGTAAAAATTTTGACCTGAACTGCTGTCTCTTATTTCATATTTGACAAAAAAAAAAAATACGGACTTGATTGAAGGGCAAATTAAGTTTTCTTCACATCAGCAAGCTCATAGTAACCCTACAATTTGAAGAATGTTTTGAAGGAGATCAACTACAATCAGCTGTGACACGGGACAAAAGGGAGAAGGAAATAAACAAGGAAAGAATTACGCATATGGCGATCCTTAATCCTACTCGGAGTCCAACATGGACGAACAATTACAACTTTGCAACAAGTACTCAGTGCGACTCTTCGTCTTTTCTGAGCACACAGGAATGTTTAATCAGATTTTGATGAGAAAAGAAGTTCACTACTCAGTATTTAAATAATAATAATAACAGCTGAAGAATAGAAAATTCATTCTTCAGATTACCAATTCCAAAAAAAAAAAAAAACCAGTCCTATTAGAAAATACACACGGTTTAGATCAGTAGTTATGACTCTTTCTACATAATATATTCCTTTAGAACTTGAAACGCCTATCCTCATAAAATGAATTGAAGCAAATTGATTATATTTATGCATGTGTCTAAAGGTAGAGAACGCTTTTGTTAATGTTACTTTAAGTAATATACGCACAAATGTGCATATTAGACATAACTTCTGTTCAATATTTCTTTACATGTCCTATTATAAATTTCCTCCTTGTTGTTTTTCGTGTCTATTTGACACACCCAGACTATTATTCAATTTATCTAAATTTGCTTTTTATCTACACATAAAAGTAAGTTTTATGAGCTTGTTACTCAGTCTCGTTTTGCATATGATAATAGTTTTAAATGGTGTTGTATCGACTAAAGCGATTATAGTATCAAACTAGAATAGGCATAGGTAGAACCGTAAAACTTCGAGTTACAAATGTATCTCAATTTGTTCTAATGTTATGGTTGATTATGCATTATTTACGTGTTTTTTTTTTTGCTTTGACCTTTAAATTTGACATCTCAAAATTTAATGCTACCTTTAGGATGGAGGATATATTTTAATTTTTGAAATTTGTTAATAAAAAAACTAAGCCTCCCCAAAATTTTCTCCTGCGACGACCCTGTTTATATATTTATCGCGTAATCTTAGTTTGTATCACTTAAGCTCATCAGGTCTGGCTTTGTAATTTATCAACTCGCCTTGCTTCGGGTCAACTCTGCTCAATCGACTCAAGTCGGCAAAATACTAATTTTAAACAATATCAGAGTGACTGAGTCAAAGCTGCCAAGTAGCAAAACGTGCCTGTGGCTTGAGTAGATTCATTGTCTACATGAAATCTGGATCTCCTGCTCCTGTAAGATGTCGTTCTTTATGACAGATGACGTGATTTTATCATTTTTCCTTTGCAGGAGTCTAGATTTTTTACCCCTTCGACATTCAAAGATGAAAGGAAACATTAAAAAATCAAAAAAAAAAAACAAGTGGTAGCGTGCCTTCTGTATTTTTCTTCTTGCCAACTGTTAATAATTATTTAATTAATATTTATTTACATTTTTGAATTGATAATCTTATCAATAGCAGAGTATGAAATGACACAATTTCTAAATGAAAAACCTTGATTGATTAAAATTGATATAAAAATCCAAATACATTTTTGAGTTCTTAATACCATAAAGTCAGTTGCGTAAAATTATTCCCAATTAATGACGATAGCTTAAATAAAAATACACTCCATATTCGTTTATTTAAAAAAAAGAGTTGTGCTTCATTAATAATTGGGCTCCTTTTCCCCACATGGCTTATAGCAAATCGTTTACTTCACAAACACAAAAGTTTGTAATGTATTTGGTTGTCAACTGTCGATGTTCTGGCTTCCTTTCTTCTGATAAGTATTCTGAACTTTGATGGGTTAAATTTGAATAGTAAATATTGAATAGTAAATAATTACAACAATTATTGGATAATAATTTCACAATTGGGAAAAATTAACAAACTACTACTATTTTGGGGATTTTTTCTGTTTCTTTTTGGATGAAAGGTGTCAAGGAAATAAAAAATAAAAATAACGTGATAGTTGACTAACTTCAAAATAAAATGGAGAGAGAGAGAGAGACCGGAAATACCAACCAATCAACTCATACCTGTTTATATTTCATTAACGATATTATTATCTTTGTCTCTAATATTTATTTAATGAAGAAAAATAATGTCAATTTGAATTATAAAGATTGAATCAGATGAACGCATTGACAGTTTCAAAAAAAAAAAAAAAAAAAAAAAAAAAATCATACTAATAAAGAAATAAACCATTTGCATCTGAATGTTCCTTAGTTAAAGACTGTTAGCCCGTAGATTTAGAAACAATTTTTGTTCCACCATCCTTTTATTTTTCATCAGAAATATTATTTTGTAAGTTCTTTCTTCGTCATTCAAGGAAGAGGGGAATTATGGATATCTAATTATTTATAGGTCACGTCAAATAGCTTTTTATGAACGCTATGGAGAGGATTATAGGATATCAACTGATACTACTAATCCTTACTTGGATGGCTAAAGGAAATGACTCGTCCCACCGAACCAATATTCAATTAGGTAAAATCAATAAACGTTATCCATCTTTTTGTATTGACTTTTTTTTTAACTACAGGTGTAATTTTCTCAACGGAAAAAAGCCCTGGCTTTAATATTGCAGAGGCAATTCGTCATTATAATGCTCAACGCATCCATGAACGATCCTTTTCGCCAATTACTTCCTGGGTTTCAATTAATGATACTTTTTTGTCTATAAGATCAGGTAAATCATAAAAATTGTTCTTCGAGGGTAACCCATAAAATTCCGAGATTAATTTATTATACATATATCAGGCTTTATTTTAACACTTGTCCGATCGTCCAAAACAGGCAAATTGTTCTGTCAGGGAGGTTAATACAATTTGCTCGCAATTAATGAAAACTAAATTTGTTTTGACATGTGGCACAGTTGTTTATATTATGGTATGTAATCATTGGATTCCACTATATTTTACAAAGCAGTCCATATTTACCGCTTATAAGGGTCGTGTATCTGTAAAACACAGCTTTACAAATTATAAGACCTGTGCTTTTTTTTAAGACATTTAATAAATACACATAAATTTTAAGTTAGACTTATCCATACATTCCCGAAAGATACGAAATTAATCCATTAGATGGTCAAAATATAATTAAATATTCATTTGTAGCTCTGTTGGGCTTAATTTTTTATCAATTTACATAAACAGGAAATACTCAATTAATAAAACATGCTCTCTTTTTTTTTTTTGCCCTTCCTAAGGTCAAATAAAAAGTGATTTTTTAAAGTATGATAGTTATGAAATAAAAGAGGTAAACGAATTTAAAAAAAGTCTAATTATGTTTTAGGAGTTGTTTCATGCATTCATTTTTATACCTATTAATTTATTAATAATAATCAAAATCTTTTAATTTTTCAAGACATTCATAACACAATTGTTTTCATTCAACTTTTCTATTAATTTTATATCTATTCTACTAATGAAAAAGTAAGGCAAAATGTTTACAATATTCTTTGACATAACACATCATTTGCACTTAAGCAGAAATCATTGGAATTTATATTTCAACTGAATATTTAATCAACTTTTTTTCTTGAATGAATTATATACATAAAGAAAGGTTATTTTATGAATATCATTTACATTTATAAGCAATCATTAAATCGCTAGAAAAATTGATCATTTAGCTCTTTTTTGTGTGAAAATTGTATATTTTTTTATAAAAAAAAAAAAAAAAGATAAAATTTGGATTCTAGTTAGATTATATTTTTGGCTGGGACATCCTACAGCAAAGACCCTCTGATATAGGATGTAGCCAATATTCAACGGGCAATGATTCTAAAATTTTGATTTCTCCATACAATATAGCATAATTTATCTATAAATAATGATTAATTTTAAAAACAATAATTACTATAAATTATTCTTATTTACCTGTATTTTCTTTACAAATAAATTTCTCAATTTTAATATTTTTGGAGTTTATTTTTCAAAATTTTGACACTCATTTTTCGCTCAGTCAGTAAAAAAACATATTTTGCCCGAGATCCGAAGAGAAAACGCTTATTGTGAACACTCAATTAATACCTTATTTCCCTTCAATCTATTTATAGCCTGTGACCTCTTGGAAAAGGGAGTTCATGGAGTAGTGGATGCGAGTATGGGCCTATCCGACACAATCGGCTCTGTTTTCAGCTATTATGGGATTCCACTCATTCGTATAACTGATCAAGTCTCATGGAGTCATCAAGTGACAGAATATGGTGAAGTTTATATAAATGTCCATCCCAATTCTCAAATCTTATATAAAGTAACGAAACAAAAAAACAAAATATATATATATAACTCGCTAAAAAATATGTTCCGGATCAAATGTTTTAGGCTCTATTAGACACAATGAAATTTCTGGATTTAAATTCAATTGTTATACTTTACTATACGGATGTGGACCTTCTAATTTGGAAGGACTTTATTGAGAGTAAATGGAGAGATAGTCTTTTCCTTCCTAACTTCTATCAGTTATCGTTTGGAAATAAGGATTTACGGTGGGTCTGGCTATGAATACACAGTGGCAGAGTGGCACAAGTTTTACAGGAGAGGCCGTCTGTAAATTTTAGCAACTCTATCTCCATATTTACAAAAGTTTATATGATTAAATATTGCCCTTTATTATAAGACTTTTGGAATTTTTTGACGCCAACTTGAATTTATTCTTTTTGAAAATAAGTTTCAGATATTTTTTTTTTTAAGGTAAATTTTTTGATCAAATATCAATTTGGAGGGCAGATTTATTTTAATTTTTGCAAGACACTACCTAAATAACCAGCAATTTCGAATGTACACCCCATTTTTTCTGACTAAGAACACCCTTCTATGGAGCATCTCAATATTCCCCTCATTCCTTCATAATCTCCTTGTCCGTAAGCATATTGATATTTCTAAGACAGGCGCTCCAAATTTTAGGGTGTTCCGTGACTAGGATTTATTTAGCGATTAACTAGCCTGAGATGTACTTTTTTTTAAAGCTCACAATTTGAAAATATTAATATTTTTTAGAAAATACAATATATTTAACATTTAATTTATTATTAAACCTCACAGTAGTCACAGGTCTTCGAGGCATCTTTAAAAGTAAACGTTTGTTAAGCCCAAGAGGATAGAATGTAGTCAAAATTATGCAGTTCAAAATATGTTAAAAATATATATATATATTTTTTTTGTGCAGAGAAAGAACGACCCCTCCAATGCCTCAAAGTTACAGCTTTGATCCAGATTTGGTTAAATTACCTTTCATAACGCATTTAGTAATAAAATTAACTATTTAAGAAAAAATAATTACTAATTTTTTTCTTTCAATATCCTTATTCAAATTTATATTCAAAACAATCAAGGTGCTTAACCTATGGATTTCTTCCACATTCATTTTTTCACAAATAAACAATCATATAAAATTTTTTAGTCAAATATTATTCACTAAAAATTAACCTTGATTTGAGTTATGTATTCCAATTGGTGCAAAAGTTATGGTCGATTCTGCGTTTTTAACGTTTTGTATGAGTTTGACTTCTAAAAATTTATGACATCTTATTGTTAATATATATAACCTTCTTACAAAAGTTTCACCAAAATTGATCTACAACTTTTTCCGTAATATTACTTATAAACAAAAAAAAAGTATTTTTATTTTAATAAAGTTCGTAAGTGTTTTATTAAAATAGAAATCCGAAAAGTAATTATTGTATAATATTCTGTTAAAAATTATCAAATCTTAGAAGTTTTGTCAAAAAGTATGTAATAATAAGTAATAATAGACAGCTTTAAAGAAAAATTCTAGTCACGACCTGTTGTTAAATTGGGGGTATGTACGCCAAAAGTTGGATATCCCTGAACTGAAACTATATTTTTAAATAAATTATATTAATAGTTCCTAATGAGTAATTATGTTATCATTAAATTAATTATATATTTTAGGAGGACCCTAGAAGATTTGAAAAGAATGCAATTTAGTTCTATTCTTTATCTTCAAAAGGATTTGAATCATACCATGCAATTTCTTAGAGAATGTTTAACAATGGGACTTCTTGGATATGAGCGGCACATTGTTTTATCCTCATTGGTGAGTATTCATTGCATTCTATTTTAAATAACAGTTTTATTATTATTGACAACTTTTTATTGGGATGAATATGTTTCAAAAGAATTTAAAAAGTTTTCGATTTAGATCCATTTAATTTAGAGACAATATAATATGAGATTTTGTTAAATTCTAAAGTTCATATCATAAAACTTAAATTTGTAAAAGTTTATACAAATTTATGTGTTGTGTCAACATGAAAACAACCTGGAACGAAAAACAAGAAAAGGAAAAAATCTCAATACGTTTTTTTAAATTTCATTTATAGCTCAATTTTTGTAGACACATTTTAGTCACTTATAGGCTTTATATTCGCTCCCATATGGTCTTTCAAATAAAGTCTGTCAATTTCTCTTTTTTTCTGGTTGTTGTAAGTATAAATATCGGCTACTTTAAGTGCAATTTGAGGTACTTTCAATACTCAATTTAAAAAAAAAATGTATTGAAAGGCCATCAATGACATGTTAGACAGTCAGTTTCCTTAAAAAATTATTTGAAAGACCATAAATGGAATGCTAGACAGTCAGTTTCCTTAAAAAAATATTTATAGGCCATTATTTTTATTAAATGAACAAAGAAACTTTTAATATTTTGCCACTAGATGGCGCCACACTACGTTCATAAAGTAATATAAGTGAATAATACTCATGCTTCATTGGCCCAGTAGGTACTTTACTTTAATATTAGTGAAAATAATGCAATTTAAAGGGCACAAAATAGAATGGAATCAATAGTTTGTTATATGTACAAAGTAGTAGAATTGAAGTAAATTTTTTATAGAAATATTTTCTTAACTTTTAAATTGATTTCTACCCGATTTTATATTTTAAATCATTTGCATCAAACTAATAAATGAATAATTCATTTGCTTAATTTATATTTATTTTTACAGGACTTACATGAATCCCTCCTAAATCCTTACACTCACTCTGGTGCGAACATCACATTTATGACAATGAGTGGGCAAACAAAATTGGATAATTTGGTAATTATATTTGTACACACTTTTTGCCGTCGACTGTTTTTATGAGACCAATAAAAAAAAACTAATCCTCAAATAAACATTAAAAACATCTCTCACAAACATATTTATACTCGTATAAGAGTCCCTCTTTGTTTTAATGCTAAATTTGGTAATAACTCACTTGGTTTTTTTTTATTTGTATTCCTCTCCTTCTCCTTTTTAGTATATGTTCATTGCTCTATAATAAACCATAGTGTTAGATTTGAGTGTCACTATCATGGCTCGAGGTATTGAATATGGAGTTGAGGTCGAGTTTTTGAGCATTGAATCAAGTCGAGTGGGAGGTGTGTTTTGTTTAGTAGCAAAGTCCAAGCATATATCAACTTATTAGTACACCATGAATATACTTTAGATTTATGAACCATCCCTCATTTGCTCAAAAAATTGCTCACTTTGACCTTTTTTGGGAAAAAAATGCTCATTTTCCCCTTTTTTGGGGAAAAATTGATCCTTTTTCTAAACTGGTATGAAACAAATAGAGGAAATTTGGGTTCTATTTAGATTAAACAATAGGTTTGGAAGATATTTTTGGAGGGATACTCCACTTGCAAAAACCTTTCTTCATTAGGCTCTCAAAATACAAAAAATATGTATATTAGTATTACATTATCGGATATGTGAAAGACTCAAATTCCGATAATAGCCAATTAGAGGAAGGATAAATTTGCATAAAATTTACTATTGAAAAATCAATACGTGCATTTTACTAAAAAAATATTCGCTCTGTCGTTTTAATTTTTGGGTATTTGCTTACATACCGTTAGGTCATATTTTTTTACCACACTCTTAATATCTTAATTTATGATGAAATTAAAAAATACGACTAGAATTAAATGAAATACATTATTAGTAGTATAAATACTTGCCATTGGCTTCTTTCTTTGTTGAATATTCCATATTTATCTAAACAAATTGTATTTTAAATTGCTGTTGGTTTACTGACCGGTGTTTAAACCCTTCAAGTGCAACTAAGTAAGTAAACCAAACGCTTTCTTCTTTCATAAACATAATATTTAAGACAAGTTATTAGTACGTACATGAGATATTATGAATAATATGTACAAAAAAGAGATAAGTTCTAGGGATTCATTGATGATTAAGAAAACAGCTAAAATGTGACAAAGGGAGAACCCCTTTATCACATTTTGTTATTTTTTGAGGATTATGAAAGGATTAATTACGTTGTTTGAACTCGAGTGTTATTACAACTTGATATATATATATAGGTCCTTCCTAAAAACTGGTCAATGGAACTCCATTTACGAGTATGTAGAGTGCACGCAAGCAAAATTGTAACACTCCTAAAAATATATGTAATCTGGCAAGCCAGATGTTTTATGCAAAAACTTTGGTGGGAATTTCATCCAAAAATTATCTAAGGCCCTCGAAACACCTTTTTGAAAATCGTACGGAGGACAAGGATGGAGGAGGCCAAAAGGCAAAGGATAGGGGATCTTGCCCACGCCCAAGTGAGCAATAAGAGGATTCCAGGGACCCTGAATTCATGCCAATTATACTGGGATCTCCTATGTGTGGCCACAGGATAGTGCCTCTAGCCACAAGAGCAAAGTGGCTGGCGAAGAATCTCCAGGATATATGTCCAGCATAATTGTGCCCTCTATCCTTGCCACACTGTTCATCATTGTATTATGAAATATGGGGTCTCCTGGAGGGAAACGCCTCTATTACTCGTCACAAACCTCAAAGCTACTATGGAGAGTGAGAGGATCAACTTGCTAGATAACTATATTGTCAATGTTACAAGGCCTTTAGGCCACGTGTGGAGACTATGGTTACTGTTGGAGGATTGTATTTTGAATAGAAAATATAAATACTTGTTTAATTAATAAATTAAAAAAAGCATTAGAGTTGTCAGACATATTTTCCCAAAATTATGTGTTTTTTAAAGTTTCTTGGGTCAAGTGAAACAATTTTGCTCGTGCTCACTTTGCATACTAGTGATACACGGTTTGACGTTTAGCCCACAGTACCTCTCAGGATGTATATTCTCAACCTACAGTTTCAACACCAACCAGCTCAGTTATCACTAAGTAATTAAGAATGTTTACAACTTAAATCCCATATTTCTTACTAAACCAATGTCCCCATTTCAGGGGGGCTTTCAAGTCTCACACGATAAACTTGAAACTCAAAGAACTTCCATTTTTTCTCACTTCTATTACACAAACATTTATTTTAGCCAAATATCAAGAAATAAAAAATAATTTAAAAGGTACATAATACAATGTGAGAAAAATGGTATATGAGTAATTTTGTAAATAAACTTTTACATTTTAATTAAATACCTTGAATTAAAATGATTTGAATAGAGTTGAAATAATTAAATGTTGTCATCAAATTTTCTTTAATTTTAAGAGTTGGATTCGATTATTACTCCAACTTGAAAAAGTAAACAAGATTTTTCCTGTAAACTACTCGAACTCGTCCAAAATATCTTTTGAAAAACTCGATATATTTTGAACTCAAACCACGGAAACTCTAATGTTTTATATGAGTATCGAGTAATCAAGTATCTAGTTTTTGTTTTATTTTTCGATATCGAGGAATATCTAATTATTCTTGCAAAATACAAATTTATAAATAAGGATTCTAAAAAAAAGGATACTGTTGTCACCAAATTTACAAATATTTTTTAATTATGTAATTTCTCATAACAGAGGATAAAAATAATAACAATTATACAAGTTATAACTATTACATATATATGATGGTAATAATCTAAAATGATGCATCAACTTATTGAAATAACTATTTTTGTGTTAACTAAACGTGAGTATGAGGTATTAATCGAAATATGCATATATAGCCCATTAATAAGCAATATAAGTTCTCTTATTTATGATATTTCTCGAACTCAATTTTAGAAAATTGAAGTAAATTATAAGTATCATCCCCTTACTCGAACTTGAATCGACTTCTATCATCATAATCTCGAATTCAAACAAACTGGAGAAATTTTACTGGAATCCAACTCCAATAATAGTCAAATTATGTTAAATTTGGCAGTTTGGTCTAGGTTAAATAACTCAAATAATAAAGAACTCACAGATTCTTACAAAATCCAGCTAGTATATCATTTCTACATACTCATAACAATGATCTTAATTGTGTACAATAGTTTTAAGTCATTTTTATTTTTCAAAAATGTAATATTCAAATATAGTAATTTATATCAAGTATTATTAACCAATCAATATTCCATTTCCTTCTCTAGGTATCTGAAGCATTGTTGGATGACGCTCTTACCCTCTTTCTAAAAGCATTTCCAAAGCATGATGAGATCCTGGACTCTTATCCAAAGGGTTTAAGTTGTCAAAATGACATATCATGGAGTCAGGGGATGTTGGTCTATGAGAGGCTTAAAAACGTGAGTACATCACTTTAAGTCTTTTAATAACTTTTTAGAGAGAGAATTATGACAAGAGATTATATAATTTTTAATTCGTATAAACATCTATAAATACTTGGTAAGACTAAACCTACTTCCTATGAAATATATTATTCACGTATGTTTGGTAAATGACGATATTAGGTACTAATTTATTAGGGTTGTATCATTTCTTAATATGGGACTTAAAATCGAACCTATACCATGTTCTATCTCATATCTTCCCCTGGTATCCGTTCTTGAAAAGCATCTCATCTTTTAAAGTGTCCTCTGTAACGCACCATTATTACAAACGTAACACTGGGATTTTTTTTTTTTTTTTGTAAAAGGTCGAGGAGAAGGTGGGAGCGAGACGAAGGGTATTACTGAATTTTGATGTTTGTTACTATCAGCTACCTCATGTATGATTTGGGGGGGGGGGAGAAAATGAATTACTGCAATAAAGAGGAGAACTTTCTACATTTAAAATAGTATTAAGGCAGGAAAAATATCATAATTACATTTAAATTCATATAAATATATTTTATTATGTATTTTTAAAACATTTTACACCAAAGATAATTAAGAATACTTACTTCAGAGGAAGAAGTTCACAGAACGACAACCTATTAAATGACGATTAAAAAAGAAGAAAAAGCACGCACAACAATATTTTTTCTTTTTTGAACGGTAAACTTAGTTTTTTATTCACACAGATCCCTTCTTCAAATTCATTGGGTGACCAACCATTCTCATTTTGCTGAACTATTTGTATACTATGTCGGGACTTTTGATAAATTTATGAAATGGTAACGTTATGTTTGGACAAAAGATGCGGCTTAAAAATTGACTTAATAAAGCTCAAACTAAAGAAACACAAATATCCCCAAGATACTCTAAAACAACCCAAATATCTTTATATATATTTTTTAAACAAAAACTATGTATAACATCTTTTGAAAAAAACAGCAAGATATAAAATATATTTTAAATACTATATAAATAAATAATACTTTATTCTAAAATAAATTACGCTCAAATTGGTAATTTCCCCTTCTCCCCTAAACCAAGTATCATCTTTATTCAAAGTCAAAATATGATCAACCGGAGATTATCACAAATGTTACTGTAACTACGTCAATGTATCAATTAATTTAGTTCATTAAAACCTCGAGTGTATTCCGTTCTGGATAGTTTATGTACTATTCAGAATTAAGACTTAATTAACTCACTTATCATTCATAGAAATATTGGGTGTTGATAATAACTCCAAAAGAATCTAGATAGATTAATGATGACGTCAATTGTTCATAAATGAAAAGCCTCATTGAACAAAAATTGTTGCATGGTATGTTGTGTAGATCGGTCTAAAAATACTAAAAAGACGGCAGTCCTATTATTCCGGCCCTATTAAAAATTTTCAGTCCTACGAGCGGTCATAATCAGTCTTTTATGGCCACTACAATAGCTGAAATGACTCAGTTACTAACAACATCATTGCAGTCGTTGAAGCTTTATAATAACTCATGACCTCTGTCAAAGAGTCAAGATACCTGAAGTTAAAAATAGAAGGTGTGTGGCTAGAACGTATTATTATAAGTTCTAGCTATCATTAATTACTTTCTTTGTTTTTATATTATTCAATCCTATCTAAGAGTGAGAATAGCCATAAAGTTATCTAGGACCGTACCGTATCATTAGGACAGTTGAATTGTAAAAAACTGAAAGAGAGGGGGAAAGACTAATTAGGAAATAAGTCCTAAGACCAATGAAACAATCAGAGGGTAACTTTTGTGTCCGATTCGAACCCGTCCTTACGATATAGGATGGGACCGAATGGAACGTCAAAACTTAATAATTAAAGTGGGGGATCACATGTATCGTGCGTTTATGCGCATAAGTATAGATATATATAGGAGTGAGGTCAGGCAAGTTTCCAATAAAAGTTAGTCACATCCATCTGGCATTTGTTGACAGTTACTCACCAAAGTTTATGCCATTTTGGACGTACAGTTATTATGTAACAGTCGTTTAAGCGATTTGATGCGAGTACTTTTGTGAAAATGGACAAAATAGAGTATCCAACTCCAATTAAATATTTGTTTTTGAAAGTTTAATCTACAAATAGATTCAAACAATAGAAGATATATAAAGGCTTCTTTTGTTAAAATTTGACGCGTTTAAACCAATCCAACTCGGAGTAATTGAGCAAAAACAGTATGCGTTTCATGAACAATTATTTTGCAGAGATTAACACCAAGTACTATTTGGTCGTTTTACAGAGATGGGAGCATCGCTGCGGGAAGTGTGTAGAGTTAGAAGTAGGCTATATTGGAAAATAAAATAAAAATTCAGAAAAAATGGCTTGTATCTTTGTTAGATCGGAAACTATACTAACATTTCTTAGTTGATTATATGTAGGAAGTTTTTTTGAGAGCAACTCTTCTCCCGATATCGTATATGTACACGTATATTTTTACATTTATGATATGTGTCTTAAACCGCCTTAGCAATATAACATTAAAGTTAAACTAAGGACTCTAGGGAAATAGCGGCCAAGGGAAAAATAAACAATTCCATCAAAAGAAAAGGCAGATTATGTTCCTAACACCGACCTATAATATCCTGCGATTGTTCTGACGTAGTTCTCCTTATTCTTGTCTTTTCACAAGGGGGAGACGGCCTGTTCAAACTGGCTGCATGCCTGGAGGAACATATAACAGCTTCTAATTTTAAGCCAATCAGAATTGAGAACTAATAAATCCTACCTTTCTTGCCTTGAGTGTCCACTTTTCTCCGAGAGTTCTTTAAGTTAAACGAAAGATCAAATTTGCTTGAATAAAATAATAATTTAATTCCAAATGGTACAATCCCTCTTCTCCTTTTTATCATATGTTCCTTACCATTGTCTAATAAAGCTGTTTGGTTCCATTGGGACTCTCATTGAATCCTTCTTATCACCCATATCGATCTCCATTATAGAGTCATTAATAATATTTGGGGTGTTGTTGAGATTTACGATATTATGCAGTCAAAACTCAACTCATTGTTAAACTTACTCAAATAGTTATTTAATCTTTTAGTATTATTCTAATTTTTTATTTCCATTTTACTAATACTCAATTCCTAATATTGGTGGAGGATGGGGTTACGGATAATAGGAAGACAAAGTTTCAATAGGGTAGGGGGAATGATCGATAATGTACAAATATAAAAATATATTGAATAAATGTAATATATATCTGTGTTTTTCCATTTCCTTTTGAATGATAAGTAATACTACTACTAAAATATTATTTGTGGAAAAGCCTTTATAAGAAAATCATCATCGGAAGTCCTACCTCAATAAACAAAATGATAAGGATTTTAAGAAAATCTGAATACAAAGAAAACGTGTTTTTTATCCCCTTAATAGTCTGCAGGAGCTAAAAGTCAAATTAAATCAACATTTTTTACTGAGAACCTATTGAAAGTACACACTTATCATAATGTATCATTATTCTATTTATATATTTTCTTGAAATTATATAAAAATGCATATATTTACACATGTAAAGAACATGTTTGCAGGAAGTCTTTAGATAACTAAGTAACAATTCATCACAGGCTTTGATATAATTCTTTTTTATGAATTATTCCGTATATTATGCTTAATTAATATTTAATTATACCTCAAATACAGTGTGGATTTGACACAATGTAGAAAAATGTCTCATCCCCTACTCTTGAGATTTAAGAGATTTAACATTTGTAAGTTACACAAATAAAAATATATATTTTATTTTCTTGCATATTCTGTCTCAAATAATACATTAATATGGATTAGATCTTATAATAGATTTCGACAATAATACATGGCTTTTAAAAATAAATAGAATGAAAAAATAGTTGCAATGAAATACATACCAACCCATTTTTCATAAATATATATATTGTTCAAAATTTGGTCCTATTGTGAGACTCAAATGAGTTAATTATATTGATAAAAAGCCAATCGGCTGTACAGGAACAATATTTAATCAGCGTTTATCGATCTGGTACTAGAGATAGGATGGATTGGGGACCTGGATCTGAAGTACATGAGTACGATATAAGTAAATTCGTATTATCGGAAATGATGGAAGATCTATGACCCGACTTGTTCCGGGCAATCAAATTTTTAATGATCTTTAAAAAAATATACGAGTGATACTTAATTCAATTTAAAAAATAGGGGGAAAAAAACTCAGACTTTTTACTGATCTTAAAAAAGATACGAGGGATTTTTCAGACCTTAAAAAGCTTATAGTAATACTTAATTCAATTTTAAAAAAAAGAAGATATTATCTTTATTGAGCTGCGTAGTATTTCTTTTTATGTTGATTAGTGCATGGAGCGCCTTTTGCATAAACACTTACATTGCCTACGTTGATACCTTTATTGTATCACTCAACCTTTCATCCTAAAGGAATAGGACAGAAAAACAAAAATCAGTTCGTAGTAAGCCAATTCTTGCCAACTATGGAATTATTATTCAATAGTTGTTGGTAATTATTAGCAGCTTAAAAGGAGTGAATTCTAGTGCAACCAATCAAACTTCAGAATATTGATTGGGAGAAAAGAACCAAAAACATCAAGAGCTGACTGCAAAATAAACTGTATATTGATGTGTTAGCGAGGTAACACGGGGACCGTTGTTATTTCGTATGGCACTACATCATTAGCACAAATATTTACACTGTATTTCGTTCTAAACTGTCGATTTTTCGTCTACGTTTCGTCTTCATTTCCTCTAACCAGTGTTCTTAATATTGATTGGTTGTATTCGAATTAGTTCTTACCCAAGCAACAATTTAACGTTGATATAACGTTGTATTAACGTAAGCCTTAAGTTGTTAGAACGTTGTGTAAACGTAAGTTTTGGTTACTGTATGGTTAATACATGGTTGTGCAGGAAAGTTTTCTAAGCGTTGTATTAACATATCGAATAGTTAAAACCAACTTTCAAATAACGTTGATTGAACGTTATCTCATAGTTGTTTGGTGGTTAAAAACAACCTTCAAATAACGTTGATCTAACGTTATCACTTAGTTGTTTTATGGTTGAGCTCAACTCCTTAATAACCCTATTGTAATGAAAATGCTTTCTAATGCAGAGAATATTACGTACCACAACATGATATTTTATTAAATAAAATATATCAACATCAGATACAAGTACATATAACACCATGACTGAAATAATTATAACTTATGTATTCATAAAAGAATAACACATATTATATACTAATATAACATAAATAATAAATAACAAAAAGATAATCAAGTGCCGAGTGTTGAATATGGTGTTTCAATGCCCAGTGTTGTAAAAGTTCTGCACTTCACTATCCTCAACGGTAGACTCATTAGAGAACTCAATAGTATTTATAACTTCAATAATCTCAGGACAAACACTTTTACTTTATGATAATGGTATTCCAATTGTCATCCTATTCTCAGACTCAGTATCTGCCAATAACAATAAGGAATCATCATTGTTAGAGTCCCGAATTCTGATAGATTATTGTTGTTTCGGTTCAAGCTTTTCAACATTGGCTATATTGTTTTCTTGTATCATTTCTACTCTCAATCCATTTCGCACAGATGCCATCTCTTGACAAATCCTTTTCCTCTTCTTACAATAAGATTGTCTGGCTCATCGCTCCTGACTCATTGTTGGAAACTTTATAAAAAATTAAATTAAAATAATAATTTAGCTTATTGATATAGTTGTATAAATATATATATATATATTAATAACAGCGACATTAACCACTCAAACAGCAAGGAGCCAATTACTGAAGGTCGAATTAAATAGGGGGCTTATAAAAAAAGTAAGCCGTATAACCCTAGGTAATCTCTTGTTGAAAAAAAAGCGTGCTCCATTTTACGTTCATTTCCATATATTATCTCTAGTCTTTTATTAATTTTGAACGATAATTGATACAGCTAAAGAATAGCTTCAAAGCAATAAATAAATATTAACGGTGTTAGGAGGTACGAGCATTCGTAGACTTTTTGTGTACCACAATACATTTGTTCGTCTATTTGTTTGTGTGCTATAATAAAATAAAATATATATCTAGGCAACAGCATGTTTGCCTGGAAAGAGGTTTAACTCGGTTAAGCTATCCTGCACCAAGGTTAATAGTACGGGACACATACAAACATATATATATATATATAGTTTATTTTGATAATTATTAGAATTAAATATTATTTACTATTATTTAAATCTGCTAAAGAATTAACAATGATAATTATCAAAGACGAATGAATCCTATACTATGAGCATTTCATAAAAAGCTTTATTTTGGACATTTTTCATCCTTTTCTTAGAATATTCTTGATTTCAATCAATCGTATGATTAAAAACTGATAGTTTTTTTCCTAAATTACTGTAGAAAAAGTAATTTTAATAATGTTTCCTCTATCTTTGATCCAAGCAGTTAATCATACCTTTGGGTCCGATACTTGAATGATCATAAAACAACGTTATAATAACTTAAGTATGATCGGTCTAAGTTATTATTAAGTTGTATAATGGTTATTAAAATAACGAATCTATTCGTTATATTTATAACCATGAGTCAATGTAAATATAACGTTCGTTTCTGTTAAAGATCTAACCAACCTATATTGCACCAAATTCTAACGCTAATGTTACGTTATGTGTTGGCTGGGTATTCAACTGTGAATAAACTATAATTTTATAGTTGGAAAAATTTACTAAGTAGCAACTGATTTTGATCCTTTTTCTGTTTCTTTCTGAGATACAGTATAGGCAACGACGGTAGGTAAAAATTGGTTCTGTCGTTCAAAAATTAAAACCAAGTTCATAGCCTTTTTTAAAATAAAGTTTCTTGATTTGATGAATTCAGATATATTGTAGTCACCATTAGAAGTGCAAAATGTCATTTGTATGGTTCTCCTACGAAGTTCACTAGTAAATATATTAATCTACGGATTATGGAATTTCGTTGTGAATTGTCCAATTTCTAGAAGGATATTTTAATCATTTCAAATAATATTTATATAATCCGTTTGAATACTGAAAAAAGTAATATTTATTATTTAAAACCAACTCCTATTTAGTGTCGAGTACATTTTGCAGGAGTGACTAAATATGGTTGATTTAAAAAAATAGAGAAAATTCTTATTTTTGCTCGCTACAATATATGTATGTATGCGGCTAAATATAGTTTTTTTAATACATGTGCAAGTTAGATACGTAGCATGTGAAAGGTTGTGTGTATACCATTGTTAACAAATAACAAATTAACAAACTGCTTTAGTTCTTGCATTTCTGAAATATTTTTTTCTTATCTAACTTATAGGAAACCCCAAGGATTTATCCAAATTCATATTTCATGGCCCAAATTTTCATTTAATCTTAGTAAAAAATTTACCCAAATCTACATTCATTGTTACTCAGGAGAGTTGAGTCATTTATGTAAAAATATGTATGTACTATTTTATATATTATTTCTTATTCTTCAAATTGGCATGGATTCGAATTCGTGTTTTGAAGACTTAACTTTAGTTCAAAATCAAATAATTTGACTAAAAATCTAAGACTCAAGACTTGGCTAGATTTAAGAATATTTTGAAGCAAATCGTCTCACAACTAATTCAATTTTTTCAAAGTACATAATAATTTACTCTTCAAAGTAACTTCTATACTGATAAAAACTCAATTATAGTCCGAATAATTAAAAAACAAAACATTAATAATAAATTAAAGGCTACTTGACAGTTAATATTTTGTTCGGTTCTAGCCATTACTTTTGATTGATTCTAACTAATATGAACTGGACTTGAAAGAAGCCTAAATACTAAAAATCTACATATATTTGGAGCAAAAATTAATTCAAAAAATATAATGGATTGAATTGAACAATAAAATAATATTTCAGGACCTGTACACAAAGACAAAAAACTTGGTATTAAATATATTAAACTCTACCTGAGTATGCAATACAGATAATTATTTATCATAGGCTCTAACTAATGAAAAATCTTTGTATTTTAAATAAGTGTTATGCTAAAAAAATGAAACTGCTTCAAAATTTGAGTGGTTTAATTTTTATGGTCAATTATTACACTTTAAATTACAAATTTATGTGGATTTATTAAAAGTTAATACGTTTCAAACAAATATCTGAAATAATAAATTGGAAGGCATTGATGAAAACGATATTTTTGTTAACATTAAAAAAAATAATCATTTTAAATTATATTATAACTCTTAAAATTATCATTTATAATTATCATAATATCAAAAAAGATTTAATTGTAAAAAAAAATATTCACAAAGTGGCTAAATAGCAAATAAAAAAGTTTAAAACAACGCAATAATTTTGTAATAAGTAACGCAACCTCAATACTCAATTCGGCTTTCTTTTTGAAAACAAGCAACGATTTCACAATGAAGTCTAGAGCTTATTATAAATCATGGGCTCAAATGAAAAGCAAGAAGCAATGAAACACTAATATAATTAATGATCTATAAATTTTTTTCAAACAGTACGTATTGTCTACGTTTTTATCTTATACATAGCTGAAAAGTTGTTGAGATATTTAAAAAAAAATGTTTCTCACTATTTGTTAATTTTGTTCAAGAAAGAAACTATTTCTCAAACAAATATACAATGGTAATTAAATATCATTAACATAAAAGAAAAATCATGTCTACTAAGTAACTAAAATTAAGAAATGTTTAGAATTAGGAGTATTTGTGTAATAGTTTAATAATACTAACCTATTATATTAATTCACCATAGCTTTCAAAAAATAACTAAAATATTCATTTTAGCTGTAAGATCACATATATTGTAAATAACTGCTTGTAAAAATTAAGGTGAAAAGTACTAGTAAATATAATTAGTTTCTATTTTTTTACATCAACTATTTCTGTTGATAGTTACTTTTAGAATTCTGTCCAATATCTTAAATAATTATAATTCAATTTATATAAATCTTACTTACTTTGTAAGAAAATTTTTTATTATTTTAGGGGTATCATTTCAAATTTATATAGTAGTTACAATTTTCTACGACTTGTACAAATTACACTTACAACAAGATATAATTATATCATGTGTAAAATTGTTGACCATTCTTATAAAAATGACCAATTAATAAGTATTCCGTGGGAAATTTTAGAGGTCTATGAGCTGATGTGTGATGATACTAAAAAAAAACGGAAATAAGATTTAGGATTAAAAATTTGTAATATATACAAATATAAACATATTTTATTTCCATGCATATTCTGTCTCAAATAATACATTAATATGAATTAGACCTTTGAATGGATTTTCACCATAATGCATGGCTTATAAAAAATAAAAAGTATCAAGAAATAGTTGCAATGAAGTACATATCAACCCTATTTATATAAATGTATATTTGTTTGTAACGTGGTCCTGTTATTATGAGACTCAAATGAGTTAATTATAAATAGTCAATCGAATGTGGAGGAACTATATTTACTAGGCTTGTATTGATCTGGTACTAGAGATAGGATGGGTCGTGGACCTGGATCTGAAGTACCTGGGTACGGTATATGTAAACTTTTATTATACGAAAATATACAAGATCCATGGTTCGAACCTGCTCCGGGTACTCGAACTTTTTACTGGTCTTAAAAAAGATATGAGGGATTTTTTAGACCTTAAAAAGCTTATAGTAATACTTAATTAAATTTAAAAAAAAGAAGATATTATCTTTATTGAGCTACATAGTATTTCTTTTTATGTTGATTAGTGCATGGAACGACTTCTACATAAACAGTTACATTGCACAGGTTGATACCTTTATTGCATTAATCAACCTTTTCCTCCCAAAAGAATAAGACAGAAGACCAAAAATCAGTTCGTAGTAAGCCAATTCTTGCCAACTATGGAATTATTATTCCATAGTTGTTAGTAATTATTAGCAACTTAAAAGGAGCGAATTCTAGTGCAACCAATCAAACTTCAGAACATTGATTGGGAGAAAAGTACCAAAAACATCAAGAGCTAACAGCAAAATAATATTTGGTTGGAAGCTGTCGATGTTTTTTCTTCGTTTCCTCTAACCTACTTTTCTTAATATTAATTGACTGGATTCGAATTAGTTCTTATTAAGTTGTGAATAAACCATGAATGAATTATAATTTTATAGTTGGAAAAATTTGCTAAGTAGCAACTGATTTTGAACCCTTTTTCTGTTTATTTGTGAGATACAGTATAGGTAACGACGGTACTTTAAAATTGGTCTTGTTGTTCAAAAGTTAAAACAAAGTATAGTGCAAAATGGCATTTGTATGGATCTCCAACGAAGTTCACTAGTAAATATATTAATATATGGATTATGAAAATTATTTGTGAATTGCCCAATTTTTAGAAGGATATTATAATAATTTCAAATAATAGAATAATCCATTTGAATACTGAGAAAAGTAATATTTATTATTTAAAACCAAAAGGCACAAGAAATCATATTTAGCGCTACTTGGAAGACTTGAAATTACAAATATGTTTATATCATATATATTGTCGAGTACATTGTGCAGGAGTGACTAAATATTTTTGATTGAAAAAAAGAGAAAAATTTTATTTTGAAAGGCTTTAGATCTTGTTTAAATATTTATTTTTCTGCACCTCCAAGTGTTAATTTGAAAAAAAAAAAAAAATCGGCTCAAAAATAAAAAAATCTGTATTGGTATTCTAAATTTAACAAAACCCTTGTTTATTGATTTAAATGAGTGACATTACTCAGGTCATTAATTAGCTATAATTTTTGAATTTAACTCATCGGTCATAAAGTTTTTCCAAAATTTCATTTTGATGATTTTGTGTAGTTTTTGTATAAAAAGTATATATATAACAAACGATTGAATGCCAAAAAAAGAAATTGAACTAAAATGTTATTACTTTTGAATAATACTTTTTTTTATATTTTATTATCTAAGTATCAAGATTGCTACATACAATCAAGGTAAAAGAGAAAAAGCTAGGGGCACGTGTGGCAGTACTAAAAATGAATACTCCCTTCTATCAATGTTATTTTCTCTTATATTTACCTATATTTTTGGGGGAAACTATTTTTGAAAAACTATACATTTACCTCAATTTCTTATTGATCGATAATTTTTCTAATACCATTTTGAAAATTAGAATGATATATCTTTTATATCATCTTATATATTTTCTTAGACTTCTATGAATAAAAACGTATTAATATGCAATACTACTGATTGTTTCGGACTATCTGAAAACACATTAAGAGCCTTTGTTTGGGCCACTTTAACATACAGCAGGGCTGACCTATAACATTTCATTAGTATTTTTTAGATCCTTAAAAAAAGGATTTTTAAGTTTTTCACATATTAAGGCATGGGAGAAAAATACAACTAAATATTCAATCTTTTAATAACCCTACGAGTGCAATTATTAATTTAACATACTGAAGTAGGTATTAGTGATATATAAGACTTCTCTTAACCTCATCACTTGTTACTGCAATTTATTCAAACTTCAATACTTTTTATCTAGGATTTTGGAAACCTCTAATCCATTTTTCTTCCTGTTTTAGTTTATTGTAACATTTCAAAACACGTCTTTGTGGAGCCAACTGAAAAAGGCAATGTTTAACAGGCTATCTTGAGAGCTACTCAAAGATTGAGGTAAAGCTCACATATTCTCACTTTTTTTTTATAAATAATTGATAAAGAGACATTGAAAACTTGATTGACGTCCTAAGCCTCGGTCATTGATTAATTAATTAAGTAGAAATTCCCACTACATATCTTTGCATGGACCTAAAAAGAATAGTGACTCCCCAAGACTGAAGGATTCATTTGTGACTTTGGTTCTCTATCGTTTACTAGTTGTACTTCTCAATGTAATAATAAAAAAGGAATTAGGTTAAAGGTTATGGGATTGAAATGAAAGGGGTATAATGAGGACTCTACTGTCAATTAAGACCATGTCCACGGTTTTATGTCTCAACTGTATGATAACCTCGAATCATTTCTTCTTAAGCTTTGCAAACAATTATTTACTATTAAAAACATGATGAACCCACTGCAATCAACGAACCAATCAATTTAATTGTGATCATATTCAAAAATACAATTAAAGCTCCACAACAAATCTTCAGGGGTACGCTTTGTCTTTTATGAGCACACACAAACGTTCTAATAGGGTTTGAATATAATTGAATATATTTAGGAAAGGATGTTCACTACTCAGGAATTAAATAATAATTACTATTGCTTAGGAAAATAACATTCTTTTTGTATTCTACCAATTACGAATTCACAGACCAGCTAAAAAACAAAACGGATTTACATCATTGTAAATCAATACGATAAATGGCGAGTCTTAATAATTGTGCTCACAAGTATCTTTTACTTAGTAAAAATTGTATAAAGCCTCTTGGAAATAATTCAAAAAGAAAAGTATATTTTGGGAACTTTGATAGACCACATATCTGCTGATAGAAATCATTATTGATGTAAGCCATGTGAATTTTTCGAATGGAATATATAATAATAGATATATGGTTTGGAGACATTTTTGTGATTTAACTCTTGGATTCAAACATGAAAATTAAAATGAACATATTCAGAAATTATAAAATCAATATAAATTACAATTGCTATTATTAACTATAGAAGCAATCTAGATGTAGCCCAATGTTGGATGTGGGACACTCAAATTTCCAATTTTCATTACACATTGGGCCTTCGTAACGTCTTAACTGAGAGACAGACCTGATAAAGCGGATATCATTATCGCTTATTAACTTTTGCTAGCTGTTCCTCTCAAAAATAGACGGGGACTGAGTCTTTGTGTCTGTCATCAATGATTGATTAGGGCCAATTACATATAGGGTACATATACATGTGTGCTGGTTTTCATGGATCGCAAGCCTTGAACATTAGAAGCTACTGATCAGTTAAATAAAGGGCTACTGTTCTTAACTTTATATAATTATCCCTCCATAGACAGCAGTTATTCCATCCAAGAGATGAACTCCTCCTACGCTCTTGTAATATTTCGAAACACTATCAGAAACTGTCAGGTTTGCATACTTCTTTTCAACTCCATCGACCGTCTTGCTTTAAAATATAGAATATCTTTGAAATTCTCGCTGGCTTAGTAATAGGGCCCATTATTTTTCAACACAACACATTAAACAATATTCCTACTACATGTGTGATATAGACTCATAAGAATATGGTTGTTCTCTGAAATTTCTATTTTCACCATTGAGTCAGAATATATTGTTCCAACATTTCGAAAACAGTATGATGTTTCTTATGAAAACAATATTTTCCTATAAATCATTATGCTTAGCCTACTGGCAAGAGGTTAAATTTTTAACAAGCGAATGGCAAAAGGAAGAAATGATTAAAAATTGATCCTGTGTAATATCAAGGATCACAAAAACATTTCCTATCGAAATTTAATATTTAGATACTTGACGAGACCTTTTCTTGGGTAGCTATAACTTTTAATTGAACAACACTCTCGATTCGAGATGATTGTTTGAGTAATGCAGTACCCCGTAATTAATTTCTACACAAATTATAAGAACGCATAAAGACATTCTCTGAAACCTCAATAATTAATTACATAACATGTTAATAATTCATCAAGTCCCTTCCCATAAAAAAATTGGTTACAGCAAGTCTATAATTAATGAATCTTTAATTTTCACAGCAAATCGTGCAGAATTATGATACAAACAAGATATTTCATGGATAATTCACAGGGTCGATAACAACTAAAGGGAAGTAACAAAGATTTAATTGAAACAGTTGTAGACTATAATTTATTTAATTAATCGCAAACGTAGTTAGATAAATAAATATTTTTGTAGAGTATACATAATTATATTCACATAGGAAACACAGCTCATATATAAAACTGCGCTCCCATGAAACAATCTATTGAATATTAATAGAAATTAATTAAATATAATGATTTATTCATGATACTTTCGGGACCGTAAAAAAGTACTGGTGATTATTATTAAATTATGTAAGGAAGTAGGACATTGAAATAATTAATGTATTTATAGACATTTGAGTATTTATTTAGTTAGTTTTGAAGAGAAGAAATAAATATTGAAATGACGAAAAATGAAGCTGCTGGACAGTTTAATATTTATATTAAATTCAATTAAAAGTTGTAAGCAAATGAGCAGAAAGATCTCCTTCTATTCCGAACCCATTTTCAAACTCTGAATGTTGTTTTATTGTATGGTGATGAGATTTAAAGTTATGAGGCTCTAATCAGGAACCGGAGTCAGAGTCAAAGAAAAATGACTCTTGCTTCTCTAAGGTAGGATGCTTATTCAAGGAGGAAGTTCTTTGTCAAGATTCGTCATTATCATGGTAGAGGGATATGAGAACAAGCATGAGGCGACGGTATCGTTTTTCGAATTCCTTTTTGTCTTCAGCTACTGCAAGTGAGAAGCATTTTGATTTAGGACTATTAGGAATTGAGAGTTCATGCATTTTCTTGTAGCGGGCGGATAAATACCGGACCAAAGTCTGACAAAAGAACAGGAGAGTGAACGGAGGGGGTAGCGCACTGTCCTTGTCCAAATATTTCCACCAAATACTTGCCCTGAAAAAAAAGGAAGCCTTTAAAATAGATAATAGATAAATGAATACGGAGCCAATTTGGCCTTAGATTTGAGGTTGCGCTCACCCCACATTAATTTTATGACATATTGGATATTTACTGCAGTGTCTATAAATTGAGGCGGTCCATTTTTTACATATAGTTGTAAAAAATATGCAATGTCAGTATTAAAAAAAAAAAAAAATCGTAAAATGACACTGTAGCCCTTACAATTTAAAGAATATTTGGGAAGGAAGCTTAGCTATCATGACGTTTATTAAATTAGTTGTGAGGATCTAATAGATCCAGGAAATAAAAATAAAAATCCCTTCATATCTAGAAAATAAATTTACTCAGATATCAATCCTTAATGGTATTCTGAGTGACACAAGGCAGTACCATATATATATATTTTTTTTTTTGGGAGGGGGATTTTTGGATTTTTTTCCAAAAAAATTTCAAAAATTAAATTTTTGAAAAATATTTCAAAATTTTTATTTAAAATATTAATTGTCTTCCAAAAACTGTCTGTAATTTTCAAATTTTTTTTTTTTTTTGAAAAATTCACAGCTGTTCACAAAAAAATTTCGAAAATGAATTTTTTTTGAAAAAAATTTCAAAAATACACAGTTATTTACAAAAAGTTAACTTTTTGGAAAAAAATTCACATCTATTTACAAATTTTTGAATTTTTTTGTCAAAAAAATTCAAAAATCCATAGCTTTTCACGGAGAAAATATTTTTGGAAAAAAAAAATGTAAATAAATTTCAAATATTAAATTTAAAAAAAATGAATTGTTTAATTTTCTAGTAAAAAGCAAAAATGGGGTGGAGGGCTAGAGCCCTTCTAGCCCATCCCCTGTTGATGCCTCTGGAAGTGTTACTCTTTATCATTAATTACACACGCACTAAGATACTTCTTAGATAAAGTTTCCTCATCAATAATTTCAAAATAATGATAACAGCCTTGAAAAATAAAAAAGGCTGCTCAAATTGTTATACACACGAAAAAGAGCATATTTTTTAATACTTTATGTATACATATAAAAAAAAATTCTTCTTTGACGTACCTAAAATATTTCCATTGAACATCTGCTTCTTTAAATATCCTATGATAGGTATTCACCATCCGTGCTCGAAGGATACTTAAAAGAACAATAACAACGGTAAACTGGTAGAGAGCCCAGAGAGAGTTTCCTGCTATATAGGATATCCCCTCTTCGATACCATTTGTGGGGTCTGTTACACAAACAGACAAGTCATGAAGACTAACTGATGAGTTGACTTGAGCCACATGGGTTAAACAAACACTATCAAAGTGTTGGTCCGAACTGTTGTATTTTCGAATATCTGGTGGTGGGAGTATTTAGGATATAAAAAGAAACGTTAAAATGGATATAGTTATGATTATTTGTGAGGACTTACTACTACCTACATACCCGCATATTGTGGATTCCCTGTACGGATCATTGCCCAAAAGAAGAGCTTAAAAGCCATTTTATGCTTGTGGAAATAGTCTGTTCGTCCATTATCATAGCCGTCATAGACATAGACGGTGCAGAGAGTGAAGGAAATGTAGACGATAACAAATATAAAGAGAAATACTGCCACATCCAGTATCATGTATGACATACTAATAATAATTGGACCAGTCTGCCTCCACATAAGTCCTCCCTGAATGGATCGCAGGAATGTCAGTAAGCAGGCAACGCTCCATAATGAGGCTGCGATAAAGGCAACTTCATTCCCTTCATAGGTGCATCCTCTTCTACACTGATGATTAAAGTATGCGAGGGAACGTAGAATGAGTGCTGTAAGAAATATGATGTCAGTGGCAAGAATATAAATATTCCTAAAAGTCCACCATCGCTTGAAAACCATAGAGCGATTTGATGTTCCTCCATAGCGATAAAGACGGTGGATGGTTCGAAAGTTCTCAAGGAGGTATGAAATTATCCAAAGGACGGCTAAAAGATCATACCATGCAACTTCCTGATCGTCAACTAGAGTCATTAATACAATTATGTAAAAAATAAATTTAGATAGTTCCCAGTAGATAAACCGATTTACGGGTATTTGAGATTCCCGAATAAACCAGGACATGACAGGAGTTTTTTCTTGTTCAGGAGTAATGAAAATCCGAGCTACAGCAACAAATGGAAGGCATAGAAAACAAAAAAATTGTTTAATGACATGGAGAAACTTTGTCCAACTGTTTTTTTCTGACCAAAAAATGTTATAACTTGGCCCATCTTTCCACTCTAATCGGTCCCTTTGTCCCCATTTTTTATGGAGCAATTGCTGAAACTTTTCATGTGCTACAAAGGCCTTGTGTCCATCTAAAATTGCAATGTTGAAATTTGCATCTGTGTGACCATGGAAGGATCTTGTTTGAAGTAAAGTTTGAACTTCGTGCTTTGTTGTGCATTGATCTAAAAGACCTTTAACAAATGCTTCACATTTTTTTGGCTATGTCATTGTATTCCTTATTAAAATCTTGGATCTTATTTGCTAAACGGCATGCTTGTCGAGCGTACTCAAAGCTTTTTTTAAGTGGATCATCCATGTATATATCGTTGGTTGTCTCAAAAACAACAATGTTGTACACGGGACTTGCTCTTGCTTTGAATAGTTTTATCCTTTTCAGATAGTCCTTATTGATTCTTCTATCTGTATCCATTCCAAGACGGTAGCCGTAGCTATAAAGAATTGCAACTCGCTCTTTATCTTCTTCAAGGACTGCATGTATCATGCAATCCGCATTGAGTTTGGATATTGGTCCAAGTGTCTCTATTTTTTCTTCATAAAAGTTTAAAACCTCCTAAATAAAATAAACAACAATTTAAAAGTTAACTTATGGACCAATAAAACATATTTATATTTTTATACCTTCAATATTTTTGTCTTTTTATCCACTGTGGCACAATATATGGTCGTTTGTAAGAGGTTGAGTGCCTCCGTTTCCTTAAGAGTCTTCTGTGCTGCATAGTTGAGAGCAGTGTGGATTACGTCTAGGGATGTTGCTCTTACCTATTGAGTATAAATAATAAAGTAATATTCTCCGTATACTCTCAAGACACTAACAATTAATTATTTACAACTGCTGCTTCAAAGCCAAAATCAAGTGTATACATAATAATAAAGTATGTATGTATATTATGTGCATTAATGGAGTAATCATATTCACATCTTTTACGTAGTGTAATTATGTGATAGGAAAAAATCAAGTTATATTTCATGTCCAATTAGAGTTCAAACTAAATCTCAATTGTTAAGATATTTATTTTGACTTGAATTATAAGGTGCAGTTAAGTATACCTAATAATTCATCTTTATATCTTGAGATACAATTTTTTAACAAAACTGTCTCATAAAGTCCAATAAAGTCTTATTTTCGAGTCTATACCTCTACCGTACATTGTTTAAAATAGATGATTATATAAATTACATAAAGTATAACTCAGAGATCCTATTTACTAAATACATTATATTGTACCAATGATCTTCTTTTCATACAACATGTCCTCTTTTTACATTCATGAAATGTTTGGATTTATTAACTTTATCAAGATCCAAAATGTACTTCTTAAAAAATCCAGGAATCAAATACGTAAAATATTCACATCTAAATGAACACTGATCGGACAAAACTTTTTCCTAATAAAAAAGAAACAGAAAATGAGGAATTGTGGAACTATTTTCCAAGTGCAGTCAAATCCGGATAAAGGAAACTACTATTTTTCAGATGAAAAGTTGACCATATCCTGATTTTTCTGATATCTAAAGTATATAAAGAAACCACAATTTTTGAATATTTATGTAAATAAGTAATTTTGAAACTCTTCATTTCGAGGCAACGAGTGTTTGATTAGATCCAGTTTTTGACTGATCATGGAGTACTTTCCGCTTATCTTTTAGCATAAGTGAATTTTTTGATGCAATAGCAGTCTAAAATAAATATACAGAACAAAAATATTGACGACAGCTTATGATTTGCACCTACGAAAATGAAAAACAGTCATGAGAAATCTTCATTCTCCTAAATTCCTTTGAAGTTGATACCAAAAAAGGGAAGAAAAAGTTGACTGTGCCAATTTTTACTTTATGTTTCTTCTGTGCGAAATATTTTATGTATTAAAGATAAGCGTATTTACATATAAAATGCGAATGTATAGCAGAAAAATAGTCGACTGACAACATAATACAGTATCACGGCGTTACCTCGCAAACACAAAAATACTCTAATATATTTTGTTGTCAACTTTCGATTCTCTCGTCTCACTGGATAGGTCATGTCTATTTCATTTTTTAATATATATTTAAAACGAAATAATAAGTTATCTTATACTAATGCTCCGTTTCCAAAAAGACAGGAATACAATTTATTGATGATCCCTTGTAGTATAAATGATTTACACTAGAAAGGTGTTGCCTGGCGTTTCCCCAGATATTAAACATTTAAAAATTAATTATAAACTGCTCTACTATATATAAAACAAAAGTAAAAACCGTATAAAACTAAAGAATTTTTCTTCTTGGACGTTGGTATGTATCTATCCACACTTTAAAAAAAATATATTATGAGCTTTAGAGAAGAAAAATATTCAAATTGAACTATCATTCGGTCAACTTGAATATTTTTGTCAAAAATCCTTTGTCTTATTTTTTCTTCTTTTTTTTCTTCATTAAACCTTCCAATCTTCTTTAAAAAAAGTGTGTTAAGATATATAATTACATGCAACGACAATAATTCTTATAATTTTACAGTCATTATTTTTTAATATTCAATGGTCCTTTTTTAATTTTAATACAATCATTTTTAGAGACATACTTTCTTAAGGATGTCATGGTAATAAAGACCAAAAAATTGTTACAAGAACCCTTTTTGGAGCCTTAAGAACCTAGATGAAAAAAATTATCAAAATCCATTCATTGGTTTGGGCGTAATTCCAGAACGAACACACCCAGATACACCCCGACATTCACATTTTAATATAAAGATATTGGCCAAGGTTAATAGAAATAAAATATTATACCATAACGGATGTTCGACTGTATGTTTGACTTTCACTACGCTTTTAATATTTACGTCATAGTAGATGAGTGATTGTGGGTCTCGTCAAAATCTGTTTTTCCTGCCCAGCAGTCGGTACGATACAATAAATTGAAAATTCTAGTAATAGTGACGTCATACACTATGAGGGGTTGCTTGTTTTGTCAAAATCTGCCTGTCTTGCCCAGCAGTCGTTACAATACATCAGATTGAAAATTCTAGTAATCCCGATTACATGAGAGTCTAACCATGTATTTCTATTAACCTTGGATATTGGCTATCATATTATTTCGATGAAGAAATTTTGTCTGTTACTTACTTAAACAAATGCAAAGCTACGCTTTTAAGAAATATGTACTACTATGCAATATTATAATACCGTATCGAACGGAAGGCTTCTTGAATTGGAAATGATATATATATATATAATTCATTTTTAAAATAATGGAGAAATAATAAAACTATGTTAGTCTGGGAGTACTTAACAGATAAATCGCAATAAATAGTATGGTTGACTTATTTCGATAACTACCACATGATTTCGAACCTTTTTGAATGAAAGGTTGCATGATACATTAATAGTTACGACGAGGTATAAATTTGTACCTTAGGGGAGTAATGCCGCGATCTATCTACTTTCATTTTATGATTTTCCGTCAGATGTATAATTTTTAGGTAGTCAAGACAAGTTTTTATCCGATTCAAACAATATTCCAGTAAGGAAATCTAAAAATATATGTACATATTTATGAATGTATGTGTATAGCTAATGAAACAAATGTAAATAACTGTATGGCAGACATACAGGCATTTTTTTAAGAAATGTTTTATCACATAACACTCCATAAATTGTATTCAATTTGAAGTTTTTTAATTTATGTGAATCATTTCTATGTATGTATGGGTATAGGAGCAAATTCCAAGGACAATAAGTCTCAAAATGAGAGCTCTGCATCTCACGTCACATAAGAAGGTGACTATATAATGATGTGTACAAGTTGTAACTTGTATAAACTGACTGTACAAGTTGAAATTTTATCATTTTAAAATGCCATAATTAATTATATCATCAGTTATAATTCATGCTGTATTTCCATTTTGATCAATTCAAATCCCATAATTATCATGTGTTAAAGACTAATATAATAATGGTCATTTGAACTTGATTGTGTGCCACATTTATTAATATATTGAACATTCAATTAAAGCATCATTATAACAAAAAATCTTTTTAATAAAAATTTCTAAAGTGTAAATATTCTGTGGTACATAATGAAGCTCAAATACCCACAGTTATATGACTCATAAATACATAATATTCATGTAATTTTAATTAATCAAAATAAAATGTTAGTATTGATTAATAGTTAGTGATCAGAATTATCAATTTTGTAATTAAATAATGCATTTTAGGAGGAGGAAAATTGCAACATATATAATTTGCCTGTACAAGATAGAACTTGTACAGAAATCGCAACTTGTACACTTCATATATACATTGAATCTTACACCAAGGAATCCATTTTATATTATACTTATTTTGTGCACATAAGAGGTATATTGTTCCATGCATAATCAAAATATTCACTCATGCAAAAAATGACAGATTGTACATATTATTTAGAAGAACGTTTAGAAGAGTTACAGTGCATTCAAAACGACAGCATTCCTTTGCAAAATACAAACACACAAGACAGATAAGTAGCATTCTTTCTAATTTCTTTTGAGATCATATATTATTATATTTCATTTCTAAGAAAATCATGCTTCTAGGCCAAGGAGTATGAGTCTTTCAGAGTCCTCTCTTTTTCACACATATTCATAATAATTTAATCAGTTACATTGATTAGAGAAAAGTAAGCACATACGACTGTGAATCACGCGTATTTTCATCAAAGCCAAAGTTTTCAGATTTAGTTGTCACATAAATATTCCACATTTTTTTACCTTTCAAATTTATGTTTGACGTCTTAGGCCTTTATATGAATATATATGTAGTTCCTAACATGAGTTATTGTATGTCAATAAACAAATAAGAAAAAAGTGGACCAATTAGACATGCGTTGAACATATTTTTTTTATCTATTAATTTATCTATGAATGTAAAATCAAATGATGAAAGCAACACAACGTGAGCATTAATCACGTATTTGATAACAAAGGAATGCATTGCTCATGACATCCTTCACTCATAGAGAAAGTGAAAAGTTCAATTCAAATAGTCAATACAAATGTATTTGTCCTCTATTATGAAGAGTTTAACATTATATGTTAATATTTACATATATATATATTAGACGAGAACTGTTTGTCTTTTAAAGAAATATTTTAGATTATAAAAGTGATTAATTAGTCTTATATTTTAATATGACGTCGTTTAGCAGCACTTACTTAGTATTAAATATGTACCATTTAGTCGTATTAAACAGTACACCAAACATATGTACCTGAAGTGAGCAATATTGGGAGTAAAGTTTTTTTGACTTCTATATAATATTTTCTGCTGAAGGGTATTGAAAAATATACTAACTGTAATTTCTGTTTTGTGATTTTTAAAAATGAAGAAAATTACATTTTGGTTCAAAATTTGCTATTTTTATACGTCTTAATTATATAAATATGAGCCAAAAATGAGATTTTACGGATTATTTGGTATTAATCTACCAACAGTCATTTTAATTGTATTAACAAGATTAACCGCTTATTTGATGAAAATAAAACAGAGGGAAAAACAGTTGAAAGTATCATATTTTATGTCATTTGAAGCAACATTTATTTATTATTGAAGTATGAATACCTATGCAATAATAAAAATATTATATTTGCCAATATATATTTATATTAAAAATATGTTACCAGACGCTTAAAAATAGGAAGAACTCCAGAAATTTTGGAAATAATGTTTTTCCGATACTGGTCATCAAAAAATACTGGGGCACAATAAAAAAAATTATGCAGAGTTTTTCAAAGTGAGTGCTGTGGCACACAGAGGTGTTCTTTTGCTCTGCCATTTGAAATCTATTGTCGAGTGATTTAATCATTATTTTCCATCATCCATTCACTGGGATCCTTAATCTTTGGAATTCAAGTACACTCGAGAGTGCAGAAAACTGATTCCTACCAACACATATCAAAGATGTCCGCACATTAAAAATGAGCTTTTGATACATGGAACTAGATACATTTTGAGTGTATGAAGAAAATAAGTACATAGTGGGTTCAAGTAGCCCCATTGCAACTATGGTATCCTTTTCTACAACTTAATTGTGTAAACTGAGCTTTTCAAGCCTAACATCTCAACATCAAAGACAATTAAAGGGAGCAACTGAAGACCGTGAACTGTATTACTGCCCAAATAAAAACAGAAAACTTGTTTTTTCTGTTTTATTATCGTTTGAATCATATTTTAAAAAGGGGTGCCTTGGAATTTTTATCCATATAAAAAGCTTAGAAAAGTTTCAGATTTCCCGCCTTAATGTTTTAGGAAGCTTGAGGGAAAGGTTTACAAACCGTACAGGGTAGAATTCTAATTAATTGTTCGATGTTTGTTGGAGGAACGGGCAAAGTAGGCTTTGCCTCTTTGCAAGATACTTCACCAAAAAACGACGGAAAAACTCAACGAAAAAACGAGATGGGCAATTGGGAAGGGCTCATATAGAAGTTAGGCATAGTTCTACCTTGCCTGTCGCTCCACTAAAAATCGACCTATACACACCGAAAATAAATTTTTACAACTAGAGCATAAATAAAAAAAATGAACGGTCTTAAAGATAAAAGATAATTAAAATACATTGTTTTTCTAGGAATCACCGTTTTGTATATTTATCTTTGCTCAGAGCCTGTTCACTCTACAATCAGCCCTACCTAGAGGCAGAAGTTATCATTTGTCATAATATGTTATTCTATTAACAAGTTTATTCTTTCCATTATCATTAGATATACTCCAGTTTTGTTTTCTTTTCTCTTTTCAAGATTTAAATGTTCAACTTTCAAAGTTGTTAATTAGTTTGACAGAATTTCTTTCTGGAAAGCTTTAATTATAAATTTGCAAGTGCGCTTCTAGTAAGTTTCAATGTATCTAAGGGAGAAAATGGCGTACATATATATTAGTAATTAATCACAAAAGTAAGACCTCTTTAAATAAAAGATCAAGTGATGATTATTTATTTATGGGATATGACACCTTTAATGGATGCTTCACTTAATAAATTGTTGCTTTTAATTTTATTTATCTGAGTGCGTGCAAATATTCATTATCCTTAGTATTTTCATTTTGCACATTGCAAGTATAAATATAACAATATTAAATATAGCAAATATATTTTTCTATTATACAATAAGAGTCATTGTAGGATACAGTATTACCTTCACCTCCTGTGGATCAAAGGAGTTCATTCAAACAATATCGAATTGATATATAATATATATTTTTATCGATACTTATTTTGTTAAAATGATTATTTTTTTATGTGCCCTGCGATTTTAGATAATGTTTCATAAAAGATTGAGCACAGGCTTACCATGATTTAATTTTATCATTCATCATTTTTAGACCATGCGATTTAATACCAATGGATGGAACACCAAAAAAAAAAGACATTCACTGTTATAAAAAGCATTATTACAACCACTAAATAAATCGGTTCTAGGTAATTTTACTGCCCATATTATTTCCATTAGTAATTTTGCATCGAAGTGATTTTGTCGCATGACGTATATTTTTTGGCTCCATTACTCCAAGTTCGATTGACTTAGAAGTGTCAAATGTTAACACAATAAGTCCTTATATAACTTCTATGGTTTGAATATATTTAAATATTACACTTTCATAAACAAATATTTAACATCAGATCGATAATCGATCTTATCCGTTTTCACAGAAACACTCACATTAACTTACTTAAACTCTTGTTAAATAACAACTGCGCCTCCAAAATGACTGAAACTTTGGTGAGTAACTGACAACAGATGCTAGATACATGCGACAGCTTCTATTTACGAATGCTGCATCTTCTTATTGAGGACAGAAAATTTTCAAACCCCCCTAGTGCATTCAATGCATCCATTATTTTTTGGGGATTTCATATAATGTGGAAAACAACCAATAGGGCAGTTTGTTTTTCAACTTTTTTCGAATTTGAATTTTGGCTACTGCAGAAAAGTTATTATATGGTAAAAAAATAGCATATACTAAATTGCATTGACCCTCAAGGTGATCTTTAGGTAGCACATGCCGATCAAATTATGAAAAAATGCAAAAAGCTCTGTACTTAGTAAATATAGTATTAGTTATTTTGGTAGACATTTTTTTAACAATTTCTGTGTACACTGTACATACACATTGAAGCACTTGTGGTGTTGCATACTTTTATTTTACTCTAAGGATTCATTGCACACACTTCTAATGAATACATATTTACTTAGATCTTAGATATAAGTTACAGTAGAAGTCTAATGACATGAACTCATAGTAAATTTTAATTTTGATGTGTAAAATAAAAATGACAACTTTTCTATTGAATTTTTTTTGTTGCTTATTTCAAAATTGGCTGATCTCACCCCCCAATTAGAACTCCAACCCATGCAACACTAATAGGGAATTATTCCACGAAAGCACTGGAGCATAACTTGAAGAAATTGAAGAACACCGACTTGTCCAATGCGCAAACAAGCCCGTTCTTCCTCTATATTTTGATGAATAACTATTTATTTTTGTTAAGTGTGGATATTGAATCTAAATTAAAAGTGTGTTGCAAGTCACTTTTGTGTCAAAAATAAGATTTTTTGCTTATATGTATTGATATCATATTGTTACCAAGGTAATTAAAAATACTAGGTTATACCATAATGCTTTTCCCACTGATGTTTGACTCTCACCACGCTTTTTAATAGTGACGTCCAAGAGTATATACTATTACTATTAATCATATAATTTGTAGCATCATATGGTGTTAGTATACCGTTTTTATTCTCTATAACGTCAAAATATGTTTGTATTGCCCAGCACTCGGTACGGTACAAGGACTTAGAATTTTAACTCGGCAACAAATCTTTAATGTGGTCTTTTATGAGCACAGAAAAATGTTTCTTCAGGTTTTGAATATATTTGAATGTAGTAGAAAGTAACTCCTCCTAGATTAAATAGTCCTGACAACAACTTTAAAAATAAAAAATAATCTTTAGTTCCCTAACTCCATAAAAACGTGTGAGCTAAAAATATACACTCAATTTTCATTACTTATGACCTTTGTACTGTTCCGGCTTACCCGTTAGACTCATTATTAGTGAGCTGTGGAATAGTTCCACCTACTAGTGCAGAAATGTACTTACTACGCTGAAGATCCCAACTATTATTATGAATAATGTTGGAATCGGATGTATAATCGGAATTGGAAATATTTATAAGAGTCGACATACAGATATTTTTTTTTTTTTAATCGTTGCATCACTACTAATAACATATATTCATAAAATATAAAAGATATTTATATATAAGGATCATTTGAATCTTCTAAAAAGTAATTGATTTATATTGTTTATAGAAGCAAAACAAACGTTCCCATTTATGAGAATAATAGATTATCTTGATAAATTAAAACGAATGACAAATTTATTCCTCTGATGTCCCATCCTCAATTCTACTCTGAGTCCAACATGGTCATCACAAACGAATATGATTCACTAATTTTGATAAATATTGACCAAAAAATTCGGGACTTATTGTAAAAATCTCGTTAAGAAAAGGAAGCGAAAATAAGTAGCTATGAATTTTGAAAACTTAAGCTCTCGACGTCTCAAAACAAGGGCTTACACTTTTACTTCATACTTATGGTATCTGAACAGCAATTTTAGTCTGAGTGGGGCCTAGGACAAACGTATATGTACTAGGCCTTTTTCTTCATTTCCTTTTTTCAATAAATATTTTCACTTTATAGAAAAAAAAATAAAGAGTCCCTATATATTTATTTTTAAAGATATATATTTTTTTTAATTACCTTTTCAAATTATAAAAATAGTTTGAGCTGCATTTTTAAATGAAATAATATGCATCGAATGTAAGACAAATAATATAACCCTTTTATAGCAAAGCATTTTCATTCTCTGTTTAATAAATTTATATTTTCAAAAGGATCTTTTTTTTTTATAAGGTCAATCCTATTTTGCTCCCAGTGTTCCTTGCCCTAAAACTATATCTCATTATTTGTTTGTATGTTATACTTTATCATCATTTCAATAACAAAACTATTTTCCCTGCAACAATACTGTATCAGTACTTGAATGTATCTTAATGATAAACATAATTATTATACAATCTTCAATTAAGCTTTGTTCAAAAGCATTCATTTTTCTTTTTAAAGCAATTACTGCATTAATTGACTCTAATGACTTCTAAATAATTTCAAACTGCAAAGCTTCTTTATAATTGGTACATTAAGCATTGAAATACAAACAGAAAAATGATGAAGTGATGAAGAAATAAAGGTTACTTCTTGTTCTGTTTTTCATATAAATATTCTATTATGAGTTGAATTTTTGATAACTCTGGGGGAAGAAGGTGTTGATAACATTTATTAGCATATGAAATACATGTTCTCATACTTTAATCACCTTGTAGAATGTGTCAGATATGACAAAAAGTAAAGTTGGATTACGCCATTATTGTTACTTGAAAATAAAACTGGAATTCACTTCAAAATAGTGTTGTGTGAGTCCTTATTATTGTTGTGTTCGTGTCCAGTCCAGTCTTTAAATCGGTCCTATTGGTCCTTAGGTTTCTCGGTCATTCGGACTGGTACTTAAATATCGGCCCTTAAAAATTTTCCTACTAATTTTGATGGTTTATTAATCCAAATTTGATGTATGAGATATGTTTTAAGATCATTGCACACATCATATTCATATTTTCAAATTATAATACAGTATAATACGAAGATATTATATTTTTTACTAAATTATATAATTTGCTTTATTATATAACAGAATAATAAAAAAAAAGAGTAAAAACACCCTGTATAACGTCACGAAGAGTCAATTTTACCATCTTTTAAGAATTGACAAGTGGGAATAGAAGGGATCAGACTAGACTGGACTCCGGACCTTGGTCCTAAATGAGGACCCAAACAACAACTACTTTTAATCGGACAATTTTCTTAAAATTACTAGAACTCGCTCGTAATTTGAATATGGAAAAATTGGATTATACTACTTCAAATAATCAAAACTCAAAACATTAAAGTAATTGTTTTTTAAATTTCTGGTATCACTCAAAGGAACAATAAAAAACAGATTCCCCTGTCTTATTAAAAATGAGAAATCAACTAAGTTGTGCAGGGTTCTAGTTTAGCTTCAATAAGCCGTTCAAACTTGATGGGTGGCTACAGCCCCCACTTTCTTTACTTTTTTCCAATTAGTCAATAGTGAATATCTTTAAATGGTTTACTACCTAGCTGTAATTACATACGCACATAGACGTCAAAAATGATTATTTTTTTAATCTTCCATTCCTGAACTGTGATATTTCAATCCCCAAGGCTTATTTAAATACTTCTTATTCTTTAAATTGCCAATACTTTTCAGTATTCTCTTGAAACGTTCAATCTGATTATTTACAAAAAAAAATAATCTTAAGGATGCCTTGTTTAAGTAATTTTTAATCGAGCTTTAATGAATTTTATTAACTTTTTTCTTTAAAAGTCGTTACTTTGTCATTCTTTTTTGATTTCTTGGATTCAATTTTCTTCTGTTGAAAGTTTTTACTAAAATAATTACAAATTAAATTGTATTAAAACTCCAAATTCATGTTGTTCAAACGATTATAAAATAAGAATTTATTTTTTTCTTAATATTTTATATTTATATAAGAATTTATAGCATTTTTGTTGGTATTTACGAGTGCAAAATATATATATAATAGTAAAAAAAAAGGATACAAATTAAAAGTCTTAATTATTATAATAGTAAAACTGTTTATCATGTAAGTAAATACGTTTTTTATTTCTTTAACTTGTTCAATTCAATAACCATGTTATCAAAAGAATGCTCACTAAGAGTTAAGGACATTTTGAATTAAACTTTATAATCAATAATATTTTGTATCAGCTCTAGTTTGTTGGTTCCGGGTTTTGAGCAACTAGAACTACCATACGGATATTGGTACAATCTTGGCTTAAAGCCATTTTACCTCAATGCTATTTCGTCTTGATATATACATAAATGAGGTTTATTTTGTGTCAAAATTGATGTTTCCTTTGATTTTTTAAATGAAATCATGTAATATTTATTACAATAAAAAAAAAAGAACTAAATGGTTGTTTTCTATATGAAATTTTTTGAAATCATTTCTCCAAAATTTGAATTTATACATACTATCGAAATTCAAACCAGAGACAAAATATGAAGTAAAATTAGTATAATAATTAAAAAAACCACAACAATGATACGAATAGAATAAGTACTAGTCACTTCTACATTATCAATTAATTATAATCATCATTAGACATGATGGTCTAATAATATTGGAAAATACTTATGTATTGAAGATTAATACGAGGCAAGAGCATCATAGCATCAATAATATAACAGAAAACAACCCTTTAATACGGCTTATAGTAATAAAGATTACATAGTTTGACGAAGAAATTAAAAGGGAATGTCCATTCAAGGGGACAGTGCCGGACAGCATGGCACCAACATACATATTACTATAAACATATCCACACAACTCGTATTCGGCGATTTATCTTTTTCTATAGACGATTTTTTCTGATTTAAAGCTCTTAACTCCACATATTGCTGAATCCAAAAGTCTATTAATTTTTGTGGTTCAGTTATAACAGCATAGTAGCACCTGGGTACCCACACCTTTAAAACGATATTATAACAAATTGGATGGAAGTGGGTATTTGCAGTGTCATTTGGCAATAAAAATATTTGCCTATCAATGACGTAATCTCCTTTTTTTTTTTTTTAATTTTAAAGGGATACACTTGAAACTACGTAAGGTTTGATCCATTCTTGGACTTCATTTCTGGACAGTCATTTGATTTCCTTTGAAGTCTATTTTTCTGAGGTGTAATTACAGAATACCATTTAAAAATGCAATAAATTTAAAACCGTTTTTTTCTTTTTTCCCACTTCACAAAAGGAGAGAAAAGACCGTTTCGAAATTCAGTTCCAAGGGCCAAGTTCGACGCAACATACCATGAATGATCCATAATTTTTATATTTTTAGAAAATAAATTTGGTACCAGAATCGATACGAAAACATTAGCCTGGAGACAACAGTAGTATTCAAAGGCCTTTCCTTGGCCAATGGTACCTAATTATGTCGAAACATTGCATAGCTACCGTAATATAACCTCAAAATTTTCCTTTTCTAATTGAATGTCGATGTTGCGTGTAGACACAATTCAAATCGTGCCATCAGAAAAATATTTAAAATAAACTTCTTACCTGGGAAATGGACCACTCTAAATTACCAAAAAAAAGTTACATAATATCTATAATTCCATACTTACACTTCGGTTGAGCATCCAATACTCGAGGACTGTAATTACAAGACTTGGGTTCCCATTCCCAATTGTTTCGAGTATAAAATACTCTCCCACATCATAAGAATCTGGATTGGTGTCCGTCATTACCAGAAGAACGCATCTGCAAATATGAAAGTATGTGTATTAATACATCAGCTCTATCCAGGGCCGTCTGAAACTCTAATTGAGGGGACACAACATATTTATTTTCGTTAAAAATGTTGTATTCTACCCCCCCCCCCCCCAAAGAAAGAAGAATAAAAAATTGAATCTATTAAACTTCAATTATTGTCAGGGAAAATGCCTCCCTCCGTGCCCTGCCCCACCCCCTTACTTTTCTATGTACGATTATACAAAAACTTTATAAATATATGAATAATTTATATGTTAATAGACCCCTTCTCCCCTTCAGCAACAATTATTATCTCCAATTGCTTTCTAAATGCAGAACACATCTTAATTATTATTTAGTCAAAATTGAAAGCAATGGAATCGAGGATATCAAACACAACAAGTCTTATCCTCGATATGTGGCCAATGGCCTTTTCAATGGGTTAGTTTCCGGACTGTATAAGGGCACATCAACTTCATCCACACGTCACGTAAAGAAGGCCTGAGTATTGCTAGCTGTGTGGATAGGTACGCCATGTTGCTTGATTATCGCGTTGTCATAAGGAACTTTCATGGAAATCCCATGAATAGTGAAATGGGTGACCAACATATTCATATTGTCATTCGAATTGAGTCGATACCTAGTAGACAATCAGATAAATGTGTTTTCAGATCAACATGGCTCATCAACCAGATCACCAGTCTTTCTACCATTTCCACGTAACCTTTAGACGTCGACATTTGGTCTAATTTTCGAAATAGAAAGCCTGCACACTTCAAATTACCTTAGAATATTGGTTGATCTGCAGTCTTAATTCAAAAACATTAGTTTTAAATTCCTTAATCCAATTCAAAAGCCATTTGAAGCTTTATTATTAATATTTTTTTAGAGTTTCGCTATTTATATATCTATGGGTAAAAAATTTATGTTTACCTCAAAACAAAAATGAGAAGTTATCCCCGTGATAAATTTCTGGAAGCTCTTTCTTAAAGCTCTTAAATAAAGAGGATCTATAGGACGACATTTCTGCTCCTCACGCTTTACTGAAGAGAGAGGTCAAGTCAACAGTTGCCTTTTGTTCTATATATATAATGTTTCCGACCTCACTTTGGAAAGAGCAGCCGCGGACAGAAGTTTATATATGATGATGATGAAAAAGAACGTATTGATATATAGAGACATTTTAACCTCTGGTACATTTTGTCTGCAAATGTACTGTGCTAGTATAGTAGCAAAAATCAATTTAATTTTAAACGATTATTATGACTGAAGACATATTGAAATGTGGGTAATAATTGCTCAAAGAAAAGTTTATATTTCAAGAAAATTATGCCACGGTGTAATGCAAAATTTTTGAATAAAAGTCGAGTTCCTTTTATATATAAATTTAAGGTCCTCGACAGTTTTGATTGGAAAGAGGGTGTGCTTGTCCATTTTATCGTATCAGAGTTCATAAGAAACATATTAATTAATTTGAGGAGAAAAATTTATCATGAAAATATTTTATTTGTATATTCATGGAACCCCAATACAATAGGCTGATGTGTTATGAAAAAAAAATTAGATAAAATATTATAATGCTTCAACCATTGAAGTATAACAACGAATAGCTCCAGTTCATTTATCTTCCTGATGGATGATGGCAATTATTTTTTTTATCTTCAAAGATATAGGATAAAGAGCTTTGGATTTTCCTCACTAAATATTGTGTAAAACATTAAGGCAACTGATTACATTAGTTACGAAAATCTCAAATCCACATTAATGTTGTTCTAATATTATTATTATTAAAAGAGTCGATTAAATAGGCCTATTTTAGCAGGTATGAATTTTTATGGGTAATTGGGTTAGTGTGGCCAAGTTACTTATGATATACATTTTTATAATAATTTATTACATTTGGAAATAATATATTCTTTACAATTTACAAATTTTACTATTCTTTTCTTCAACTATTATTCATAGGCACAAAGTATATTGGTAAAAAAGTGTTTAATTTGTTTACTGACGCTTATATGTATATCTACATTATTAAAAAGCCAAATTTGCCCTTTCTGTCGTTCGAAATGTATATAGGAATGTATGACAACAAGTCATAAGTATCATTGATGTACATTATAAACAAATTTTGATTTATGAAATACCAATTTAGTCGAATTTAGGAAATATTGTAGGCATAACAAGAGCACTGTATCTATTTGTTTTTGTTATTGGTCTCTGATGTATATCATAAATCATATGCGTATATGTAAAGATATAAAAGCTGGTAATTTAAATTGAATTTTGTTTGTTTTTATTTTTTGTGAGCCCTCTGTTAGATGAAAGTTCTCCAACCATATTAATTTTCCCCACTCAAACTCTTATTATTATTCTTGAGGAAGAAACAAGGCATATAAATTGATATATGAAATATTGTATTGAGTAGTTGCGTTGGAGTATGTTCATGAAAAACATAGGATAACACTGACGATTTCGTGGGAAGTTATTTTCTATATTTTAAAGAAAAATTTGTGCTTTAGCCAGTGCCTAATTACTCTGCACAATGCCTGGAACTACCGCTATAAATATCATATATTACAACTACTAAGCCCAAATAAAGTATTATATTACTAAAATATCCATTTGAAAGTAGAAATGGCTAAACTCCTCAGTGAAGTACTAAAAAATGTAGCCAATTTTTATCTCATATACTCAATACTCATGTAAAGATATTCTGACCAATGTAATCCTCTAAAAGATTAATTTGTATGTACATATATATATATTTTGCATGTATTCTGGAAACCGAACTAATATTACCTTTTAGTGGATAATAAATTATCATGAATGGTAAACCTATTTTTCAATAACCTAAATTAAGTTATAGGTATATATTTTATACATAATATCTGAGAATGAATGAATAAATCGAAGATGAAAAAACTTTTTTAAAGATTTTTTATCATTTTTCATATCCATGTTCATTACTCGTACAGATAATAAATAAATGAAAAAACAAACAAAATTACTGTAGGAAACTAACTTTGATCATTTAGCATCTAGTATATGTAACCTCTCAACAGAAATATGTAATATAAAAGTGCCTTGTACATGTTATAAAAGAGGTTGTATTGTACTTGGAGTTTAGTCCATATTTCGGAGACTTAGATTCAAAATCAAAGAATTTTCTTAATTTGAGACCTACTTAAATATATCCTCTGAAAACAGGCGATTATAAAGTAGGGTTAACCAGGGACATAGTTGAAACAGTTCCTTTTTGTCGAACATATAAAAAACGACCATTGCAAAATTTATATCACGACAATATAACAATATGTTATAATACTGAAGTCATTTTTTGGAGATATAATATTTTTAAAGTATTTCAGTATGTCATGGTTTTTGCTGTAACTTTTATCATTTGAACTATTGATTCTTTTGCATCAATTGATATAATTCTATCAAAATTAAGAATTAACTCATGGAGGATAAATTTGAGATATTGTAACGTTCGTTACAAAGGGAACGTTTGCAACAGATTCGTCAGTTTTCATTGTATTGTTTATTCGAATACAAACACCGTGTGCCCATTATTATGTGCCTCTGTGCCGAACGTACGCTCCAGGAGTTTATAAATTTATAAAACAGCCAAAAACAGCTGTTTACAATGTTGCCAAGGCTTTCAAGGGGTCTGATGCGGTTTGTGTAGGGAACACCTGGAAGGAGGACTCGAGATCGTTATGGGGTAATAACTGATAATAAATCAATGGAATCCTTGATTAAAATGAATGATCACATGGCATCCTAGATCTATCTGAGCGACTTGGAGTACTATTTGCGGGGCATCTCAGCACAAGAGAGCACGTTTATTAGACTCTCTTTTCAAGACACCATGGGTGCTTCAGTATTATTTAACAGCAGAAGTATCCGGGATTGTTAGACTCCAACTAAAAGATACATTTTGCTCTATTAATATAAAAGATAACTTAGCAATAATTCCTCAGCTAAGGAAAATAATATTAATTCTTCAGATTACCAATTCCAAAAGCCCAATAATTATTACAATAACAGCTTAAATAAAAGCATAGAATGTGGTAGCCTTGTTTTTGATATTGCCTTTATTGAACATATTTTTGCACCATTACTCCACAAGCAACATTACATTTAGGTTTAACTATGCGTATGACAAATTGTTTAAAAACAGTCCTTGCCAATATATTTATGAAAGTCAGTGAGTTGAATGATTATCTCTGCATAAACATGTGTATATTGATAAATATGTGCAATAAATTGCATTACAATGCAATTTTGCTAATTATTGTCATAGTCCTTTCATAACTTGATGCATTGTCTAGACATAAAAATATTCAAGTTCTTTTGAAGGGCTCATAATTGTCCACCATTACATTAGGAATAGAAAATATTGCGCAGTTCATTACTTATATAATCAAACTTTTGAAATTATTATTATTATATCATAGCGCGAGACCGCTGGCAATTGCAATCTTTGGTTTTGGGTTCAATGTCTCAAAGTTTGTTTTTATTTAGATTCACCAAATTTAAACACAAGATACTTATATATATCAGCTAATTTTTTGATATACTTTAAAGTTATACTAACTATAAAAAAGAATATATTATGCAAGGAATGCAAATTGCAACTGCTTCATTTGTAGCGAACGTTCAATATCTCAACTTTTTCTCAATAAAGGGATTTCTGAGTTTTTTTAAAGTTATATCAACTGATAGTAAAAAAAAAATATTAATAATTATAATGAAGTAAATAATAAAATAAACATTAAAAAATTGCCTACATTATAACAAAAATATATCGATTCAAAAAATCTACTTTTATTCCTCAATAACAGTTTTTATCCAATATATCAAAGAAAAGTTGACTAATATTAATATATACCTATATAACCAGAAGTAGTACACGGCATTACCAGGAGTAATTAGTCATCAACTAAAAGACAAATTTTTCTGTAATAATAGGGCTGCAAGATCCTCTTTGTTTCCTGATTGGACATGGTCTCACGTGTGGAAGTTGTTACGCTCTCACAGGAAGGATTTTTGTTTATTTTAACAGTAAAATCCTCAGTGTTACTCATCAATTTTCATGAGCACAATCACACGAAACTCCTCAATACATATATCAATACTCTATCCTTATATCCGATGGTGTAAATCCGGTGTGTCTTGAATCTGGCCCGTTAATTTGTAATTGGTAGTATAAAGAAGGAATTTTCTTTTCCTTAAAAGATGTCATTATTATTTAATTTCTGTGTTGTGAACATCCTTTCCTAAATAGATTCAATTATATTTAACACCTGATTGAACGTTCGTTTGTGCTCATAAAAGACGGAGCATAATCATGAGGATTTGTTGCGGAGTAAGTCTTTGTTGGACTTAGAGTAGAAATGGGGATGGCATTTGAGTAATTCCAGTAAATTTTCATATTTATATACTTTTTCCCTTCTTCTCGTCTCACAGCTGATTGTAGCTGATCTAATGAAACGTCATGATCATTATTCTTTATCTGCTCTAAACATTCTTTAAATTGTCAGGGTTAACAGATTGATTTTACGGTTTTCTTAACATGCCCATTCTTAGATTTTCACCTTTGCTCATATCAATTCATATGTGTTCTGTCCTCAATATGAAAAAATCATAATTACAGTTTGAGGGGGGGAATTAACTTATGAGTAGTTTAGTCTCTAGACCTTCACTAATAAAATCAAACAAAATTCATCGCGACATACCGGTGCTTATACTTAATTCAAATCTTAACATATACAGCAAAAAATGCATATGAATTAGGATATATTTACATTAGATACCAATAATAAAATCAGACAGAAACAGTCTCCTTATATCCCTGCACATGCCTGCAATATTTAATTAATAAGCCCACATTGTTCATTCATAGATCGAAATAAGTTTATAATATACACTATATACAGTAGCAATTATATTATTACTTCTTATTTAAAAAACAACAACATATTTTTAGGACTTACATCAGGGTGCACCATATAGAGAGAGCACCCTGTAAATGTACTCTATATGTACATGCCTGCAATATTGTCTTGTTTTGTTATATTCGTACGGAATTACAAACTGTACGTAATTAATAGATATTATAGATTAGATTTAGATCATATTATAAAGATTCTAATATAATTGAACATCTCATTAAAATTTACAAAAAAAAAAAGAGTACATTAGTTGACACAAATATAATACCAATTAGTAACAATATAACAAGAAAAACTATACTGTAAACAAGTAGGAAAGTTATACAAATGTTTAAATTAGTAGATGGACCGTTATTTAATCAGTTTAATCCCCATTAATAGACGAAAGCAATGCATCTTTTAACCTAAGCCTACCTCCATCAATGCAAGGCGCTGCATTTCAAATCAACTTTACAAAAAGTTTCTACAATTTTAAAATTTAATTGTGTTCTTTTATTTTTAAATTCAATGTGTCGGCTTGAGGGAGAAAGAGGGAGAGGAAATTTATACGTCTTTAAGAAATGTTAGGTATGGAGGTGTAGAAATTCACAAGTGTTGATTGTGTAACCATTTTTTCGGAAAATTGCCGGAGGAAAAGTTATGGTCCTTTCAATGTGATTAACTTAGACACATTTACATATTTTTACGGATTGTATGAAGAGAATGGATTATTATAGGCCTTGGGCCACAAATTTTGGGAGTTTACATCTGCAGGAAAAGTAGTAGACTTTTTTTTCGGTCCTGTCAAAGGAGCAAAAAGGTGGCTATTTGAAGAAACCTATTGATTCAAATTAAAAGATATATATAATTTGTAAAATAGACGGACGAATGAAACCCATATACCTACTGAAGAGCTGTCTTGTGTTTGGTCTGCTGTCAATCAATTATTTGAACAAGTAACTTTGCTTTATAATGGATATAACAATTTTAAAAAACTTTTTGACACGCCAGCAACACCTGTCATAAAAAGTTCAAAAGAAGAAGATCATCCCCATGAATGAGCCTCTATAAATGTTGCCACTCTTATACCCATTTTTATTTATTTTCTTGTAGTCAGTACAGTTACATTGAGATGAAATATATCTATATTTAAAAAAATGGGCATCAATAATATTAATATTAATAAAGTCATATTTTTTTTATTTGACAATATTTTTTCTGATATTGTATATGGTTAGTTATGCATGGTCGGATGTTTCATACTGTTGGACACTTAACGGTTAAGTCTCAACAATTATTTAATACTTCAATCAAGAATATCAAAGGAAATTGTTATGTAATCACCAGAACTTTTTTAAATAATTCTGTAAAATTTCGAATCGATTGATGGAATAGTTTTTGAGAAACAAAAGTTTTAAGTTTGAGGTTCTAATTATTAGTAGTTAAAATTCAACACTTCTATATTGTATGGTGTGTGATAGTATGAAGATATTTCCTCTCCATTTGGTTATATTAGAACAAAATTCCCATGTTTGAGTTCAATATGAGTTTTGACAATAGTATTTTATTTATATGCTGGATTTTTGTCATATTATTTGCGATATAATCGCTGTCTGATAATATGAATAAAATAATTGACAAATTCACATTATTGGACAGACACAGTGTTTTCAGTTGAACAAAATAATAAATAGCTCACTAAATAGTCAAATAAATAGCTAGATACCCAAGAGAAAATTATTCAAATAGCTTTTGATCAGAAAGAAGAAAAGGAGGAAGAGACCTACAGTACATTCAACTACCTCACGCCTCACATCATCATATTAATAATTAATAAAAGGGACCACGTGTATATTAGTGCATCAAACTCTATCTTGGGAAGGAATATAACGGATCCACTTTGGCAGGACAATGTGATTTATCCCATGGATACTTCCAATTCATATTTGATTGATGGTTAAATCTCTCTCCGAATTAGAACTGTCTAAGTATCGTATGGAGTCTCTCAGAGTTTGAGTCACTTCACTCCTACTCATCATTTTGGGAAATTATCAACATTTCGTTTTCAAGCATAAATAATCGTTGGGGATCCCCTAACAGGTGTTCATACCAACATTAAGTAAAACTGGATTAACGAAACTATTCCCCTTGAAGCATTGTCAATGTGGGGAGTTGAATTTTGAAGTCATTTGGATGAATACCTTTTATTGAGGGAAGATATGGGACTGCAGAAGATTCTTTATCCAATATTATGTTCGACCTTGCCCAATAGTTTATTACCCAAGGAAGTGATATATTTATTGTAAAAATAAAATTACGATAATTTTTACTAACTTTTCTTAAAAAAAAAAAAAATTCTCACAATAATCAGCATTAGATTATACAACTATGATGCCGACTTTATAGTTCTAGTTTTTTTAACTGTCCCTGGTCTCTTCTACATGTAATCAGTCATGTACCAAAAGTACATCAAAGTATCGTTGCGGTTATTATAGCAAATTCGTATGACTTATTTTTTGAATGGAATATTCAAACAATTTCAAAAAAAAAAAAAAATATGTTACAGGTCTTATTTAGAAAGCTATTAAATGTAGTATTTCTATTTCTAAATAATAAAGAAAAAATAACTCATGTCGAGTGAAAAGTTGGCCTTCTGCAGTTTCCAGTAAGTTTGTGCGAGTTTTACTCAAATATTTTTTTTAAATAACCACTTATTTTAATGTTGTATTAGCCAAGGTTCTTTCAAGTAATGCACACACCTACGTTAATACTCATTTTCTTAATTTAGAGCCTCTGAAATATTTTTTCTAAAGCTATATTAGTAGCTTTAATTTTTATGGCCTATTTATTTCTTTGAAAACATTATTATTTGTAGCTGATTTAAGAGGTTGATGGCATTAATCAATTAAGTTGGTTTTTTTTGAAATATTAGTATTTTAGTCAAAGAGACACTGAGGGGAGGCAAGTTGGTTGACGCTAGCTAGGAGGAAAAAATCTACGAAAGAAAAATCTAAAATCCCCTTAATCTTAAATATCAATTTGGGATATAAAAATCGACGGGGTAAGTTGGCTCGAAAAATCGCCAAAATAAAAATGGGTATACCTAAAGTCGCATATTGTCTTGAACATTGCAAAAATAATCTCATAAATCAATAATACTTCTACAATCTGAGTAATTTGTCAAAAAGTGACAAGTAAGTCAACCTGTACCACTCTCTCCTACTTGGAATAAACTATTCTTATCCATATATTCGTGAAATGTTTACGTTTAAAAGAGATGTTTTGATTTAACTATTCTTTTATACCTCTGCAACAAAGGACCCAAAGGAAATGTTTTTCCTTCTGTTCGTTTCTTAGTCACTAGGATGATGATAAAGGTCACGGATAGATTTTGATCAAACTTTATAGTACCTTTATAGGTCAAGGTAACACAAAAATGTAAAAAATTTATGAAAAAATTGAGATACATAACTCAATTTGATTTAAGGCTGAAGTTATGCACTCTATCGAGTGCCCACTCTAGATATATTTGTTATAAATCCTTTGTTGGGCATCATGGATACGCACAATACTGTAGTATAAATTGCTAAAAACGTTAAATGAATCCTAAATATTTAGTACTCATCTTTTCATTTAATGAATTGCTATAATTATAAAATAGCTTAATACAATTTGTTTTTTGAAATTTTTTTGTGGGTATAAAAGCCACATACTTAAATCCCTGTAAATATATGTCCCTGGAAAAACACTACTTTGCACTTTAAACTACTGCGAAATATAACATCAATATAAAATAACGGGATGATATCATTTTCAGGTTGATTATGCTTCAAATGCAAACATTTTTATTCAGATGTATTTCAACAAAACAATTCATCAAAACGTTTCGTACAGTAAAAGTAGCCAAGAGCAATTAGCAAATATTCTTATTTCATATATTTGTTGGCAAATAAGTTATTCAAAAACGAATTAAAAGTTAGATTTCAATTTAATCAAACAAAAAAATACTTTTATAATCAATACATAATTTTAATATGTGAAGATATTGTTCAGGATTTTATAAATATGAATTAACCAGTTATAAATAAATTTTTAATTTTAGTAATAAAATCCTTCTCTTACCTGAGCAATTTTGTATCTCCAGACTCAACGACCTTATTTACACATAACCGAACAAAGTCCCAATTTTGTGAAACCGTAACTGTTTTGGTAGGATCCTGTGCAAAAGTTTCCATGGAACTAAAATCATTATTACGGATGTACTCCAAGAATTCATTCTCAATGCGCGACTCATTTTCTAACTTGTATTTCGTCAAATTATGATCAATTCGAGAAAATCTGCAAATATCCAACAGATAATTAATCTAAATATAAAATCAATATTATTTTAATTTAGATTTATAAATTAATATTCAAAACATGAGTAGAAACTATTAGATGGGACTGGGTATCAATTTGTGTTTGTTTCTCTTTAATTCATTTTGTATTATAAATTGGTGAGAATATGATTTGTCGACAAATGCCTTCAGACTGAGATATAATGAAAACTTCTAAATAAATTTATCTTTTTATTAATGTTTATACATAGTATTAGTTCATTGATGTTCTGAACTTTTTGTGATGAAAGCAATTTTTATAATGACTATTTTCGTGTTGATGTTTGAAAGCAATTTGCTAATAATGATATTTTAAAGTTTATAAGTCTACATTTTTAAGGCCATGATAGATTTATGAACTTTTAATCTAAATATCCTACTTTTAAATAGGCATTTTTTTCCAAAGACGTAAATGTTAACTAAAAAAAATTATGGGTGTGGAAATAATAGCTAAACTTTCCTTCAGCTAATAAATCTTCCATAAATTTAATGAACCCGCTGTTCCCTCATATTTATGTAAACTAAACCCAATCTTTTTATATTGAACAACTGATTAAATATGTCAATTATATGCAGTTTAATATAATTCGGTAACCCATGATGAAATTCCCAATTATTCTTGTTATTTTATATTTGTAATATAGAAGATTAATTTTTTTTTAATTGTTGAAAAAAAAACTGTACAATTTTTGAAGGAAAAATATTAGATTTAAAGTTTTTAATGGGTCAACTATTGAAAGCACAAACATGACTCTTTTGAAAAGTTTTTCCATCCTTATTAAATATGCTTGACCTTTGATATGGCATGACTTTTATAAGCATTTATTGTCATTTTTTTTTTAAATTATTAATCATTTATTAAAAAAAAGATAATACACTTGCACAAAGTCCTACTATTCAATCTAGTCCTTTAATAAATTAATCCAAATTTTTCTTCAGAAAAATTTGGATGGTATCATTCCTAAAAATCTTGTTACAGTTTAGAGGAAGTTATACAGTGGTAGGTTTGGTCATATTTGGGCTTTTTTGAGCATATTTTTACTGTTTTTTGAAGGGTTAATTTGAGATAAATGAAATTTATTGATAGTCTAGGATTGTATCTACTAACGAAAAAAAAATTCGTTGTTATAGCTTATAAATAGTATTAGTTCAATCATGTTATGAAAATAGTTGTGATGAAGGCAACTAAGATAATAACGCTTTTGGTTAAAAAAGTTGAATTTTCGATGTTATGGAAATAAAATACACAAAATAATTGGTTCTTTAAGTATTAACTACTGATGAATGTATTGGTTAGCTAATTGGTTTTCAAGTCCCAAATAGAAAAAAAAATCCCTTTCGGTGTTGGAGTATAATAACATTATAACAACTATCGCTGATACACACACACGTACAAAAGTAGCTTTGAGGCCCTCTTCCAAGTCATGTATTTTTTTTTTTTATATGCTACACTATTATTAAAGTGGGTAACTCATAACTGAGACTCTATTTTTTTTTTTCTCTGTCCATACACGACCGGTGAAAACTCAAATAAATAAACACGTAACCAACGGAGAGCTTCAGGTTTAAAAAAAAAAAAAAGCAAGAGATGAAAAGTTTCTTTCTTTACTCCGTGTTTTCCCTCTTACTCTGAGTCTCACCTAGAAAAGTCTTTTTCGTCGAATCCAGGGATGGAGTGTAGACGATGGCCTCGTCGTAGTCGAGACATATTCACGTAATTTTACTTATTCACATCTAACTTTCTGTTGTTGTTGTTGTTGGTCTTTTGTGTATTTTGTCAATTCGTATATAAACTTATTTGCCCTTAGTGAATCTCCATTTCGCAAGGAGGTTTCATGACTGAGAAGAAGGCAGTTTTTTTTTTGTGAGTGTGCGTAACCTTGATGCTTATACTATATTCTTTGCTTTTTATTTTATTTTCTCTTCTTCTACGTATCGGAAAGAGTGCGCTTTCTAAGAAGCAATTGCTAATAGAAACTTCTTTTCTAACTTCTGTGTTATTATTGAGAGGATAAAAGATGTTTTCCACTCTAATATTGTAAAAGGCTCAATAGTTCTTTATTATATTTTCCTTATAAGAAATTAAATTAATATTTTATTAAAAATAGTTCAAGTGTTTTTGTACTATTATGAGAGTGAAATGCTTATAATTATTGGAATACAGATAAAACAAATTTCAATGAACATATAGACATTTAGTAGTATTTAAAAAGTATTGCATTACTCATAAAAGTTTTACAAAATGTGTCATTTTTCACAATGAGTCCTTTGTTAATTTTCTTTACAAAGGTGTTTTCTTAAACTGATCATACAAGTAATAGACAAGGGTGAGAAACAGTCACGTAACCATACCTATTATTCATTCCATATTCTTGGATAGGAGAGGGTCATGGATTAAGATTTTTATGCCAGTCGACTATCCTAAAAGGTCATTTTTATTTACCCTATAATCCATATTTTAGGTATAATAGTTTAATTACTGGAAACAGGTGGATTTTGATGCGATTTGGTGATAATGATTGATTTCAAATTTTAATATCATCTTTTGAAAAAAATGATCAACCAATTTTTATTTTACCTATCTTCCATTGTTTTGTTTTTTTTAATTTTGATGTCGGCATTTTTTGTTAGTTTTCTCGACAAAAAAGAAAGTACTTTTCTATTAAAAAAGGATGTAGCTTGAGGTTCTATTATAAAAAGCTATTATTTCGATCCACAAAATCGCCAAAATGAATATCATCAGGGATTTGTCCAACACAATGTAAGTTTACTAAATAATAACCCGCTATAGAATTCGTTGAAAAACTTTTAAAAAGCCTGACCTAGCAAGAAAAAGGAGTATTCTTAAAATGGCTGTCATTAAGGCCATTTTAGGTAGAATGGTACAAATTCTACCTCGTACAATCAGAGAGAGGATTAGTGACCGAAGTATATCAGGAACAACCTTAAATAAGGTAATGAAAGTTGGTATTTGAGATAAGTCAAAAGCTAGAAGGAAGCAAATATTAGTTTAATGACAATACATAGGAGAAATGATCTGTCAGTTCAAAATGTCTCCTCAACACCTTGAAGGCAATATTTATTTTTTTACAAGAAAATTTATTTCGGCTTGACAGACAGGTATATAAGCATCCAGAAACCTGGTGAAGAACCAGACAAAACTAATTCACTTAAAAAAAACACAATATAAGCTGATATCTATAGGAGTTTTCATACACGGAACGACATTTCAACCATCAGTTTTCTGATGAAAATAATTTAAAATATAGACATGGTATGCCATTATTACGCAGCTACATCAATAACAATACCTGCTGTCACTTATAAAACTACTTTACTTTAAATATTAAATATGGAGTATTTATTCTTGAAGTTTGTATTGACCTTTTTTTAAATACCTATGGGCCAAAAATGGAAATTATAATTGATGACTTATTATTATTGAAAACATAATTGATCTTTTAATTTAATAAATTGTTACCATTCTTTAATGACAGGTTTAAAGACACATATTTAAACATCAATGGTTAATGAGCACAATAATTTATAATATGTTCTAAGTCTGCAGTTTTAGTTGAATAAAAGTTTAAACTATATATACAGGGTAGACAAAGTCAATCCGGAATAAGTTTAACGTCTAATTATGATACTTGTAGAGTTTATGTGATACAAAATTCAAAACTTGTGACAAACTAAATTTGGTTATGAAAATTCAGGAGAATTTCCATCATCCACACTCAGCACAGGAGATAATTTCCTTTCTTTTTTTCAAATATCCAAAATCAACAGTTTATGATGTGATTAAGTCCTTCGATGAGGAGGAAAAGACTGAGGGAATAGATCATTCAACAAGATCTGATAAAATCAACTAAAGGGTTCATAGGTGGCTTGAAACAAACAATTGACATGCCAATGGCTAGGCTGGCCAAATACATTAACATGACCAAACACACCATTAAAAATGTCACCAGGATTAACCTGGGTTACATGTCTGGGATAAAATCCTCAAAGCATCTGCTAACAGAGCAGAATAAGGGAGACAAAATGAAGGAAGGGAAGATTTTTATTAACCAAATGAAGAGGTGGTTACGTGGGTTTTTTTCGGACGAGAAAGTCTCCACCGTTAACACCAAGCATAACCGTAGAAATGATAGATAGATCTTTCAGGACCTTAATAAAGTCCAACAGGTCATGAAAGCAAAAAAATGTGCTTCGGTTATTGCTGTGGAGATCATCAGCATGGAGGAGCATGTTACAACCCCCTGCCCCCCACTTCTTTAAAAAGGGCCAAAATGTGACCAAGGAACGTAGACGTCTTCAAGGACATAGTCATCCCATGAATGAATAAGGTCAATGATGGGAAGCCATATATATATTCCAGCAGGACTCAAGACCTGCTCATTACAACAACACTGTATAAGAGTTTTTGGACAAAATGTCCGGATTTTTGGCACCCATTCTATTGGCCAGCCAAAAGTGCGGACCTCAATCTCTGTGATTGTTACCAAAGGTTCAGGGTTGGGAGGATCGCCTGCAAAAATAATAATGCCTCACATGAAACTTGTTTATATGCCAAAAAAATATATTTTAGGACAGTATAACTATGTAGTTTCTCTCCTTCAAGCAAAATAAAGAATAAATAAAGTCTAGTAATGTTAGGCTTTTATAAAAAAGAGCTTTCATATTTTGCAACTATTGAATTACATTCCTTGTCCATCATAAATAAAAACGTACTTTTATTTCAGAATACCAAAGTTTTCTGTCGATTAAATTATAGCACGTGCTATTTTCAAAATTATTTTATGAGAACCAAGCTAACTCACAATATTTAGTAGGTAGACTTGGATTCAAGTCTGTCTTTTGAGGACTTTTTATCTGTCATTGGCTAGATTTTGTTGCACCAATTAGTTATAACTACATACTTATATTTACTACTCTAGGAGTGACTAGGGCCACTTTAAGCAGTAGCAGGACCTGGGGATATATGCGGGATTATTCTTTCTTTCCATTTTTAAGTAAGTTTTTAGGGACTTTTGTTATTAATAGTATCTTATATACAGAGAAAAAGCTCAATTTGAGTCCTAATAAAGAGCAAAATATTAATTTTGCTAATTAAGAATTTAAACTTTGGTTGTGGTTTTGATTTATTAAACCTAATTTATAATGTAGTCAAGAAAAGTTTTAAGACAAAAAATATTATTACTAAGGGATTTAAAGGAGAATTGAAAGAAATATGAGGATGAGATATTTATGAAATTAGAGTTGTTAGCAAAGATTCAAGACTTGATACAAAATATTTCAGACCTACTTGGACTCTACCTATATCGTATTCATTTAGGTTTATTCTCTGAAATGTGTCATAGGAGGGGAAAAAAGCAAGGTTTAGTTACAATAAATCCATTATTTTCAATGGTTTATAATTTTTTTTTTTCTTCTAATTGTATAAACTTGTCCTTAAATCTAGCGCCAGGATAGCAAACAATATGCTAATTGATTCTTCATTCTTAATTTAAAAAAATTAAATTTGAAACATAAAAGACATAAAATATTTAATTAAAATAATAATTAACACTTCAATCAGTTAACCCCAAAAATAACTTTCTGATTAACTTCAAAGCAAATTAGTATAATTCAAAGTACTACTGGAATACACTTAAGACATCTTTCCACTCTATGCCTCTTTCCTTCACTCCAGTTATACTTAAAGGTTAAGTTGGAAATTAACTCGTTTAGAAATTTAAAGTATCATTGACGAATTATTACAAAACTTGATCAAGGTCCTTGGCTTTACAAAAATCTATATTGAAGAAGAAAGGAATGGAAACAGCAGTAGCCATCGGAAGACAAGTTCTAAAAAACAAGAACTCTTAAAAGAGACTCAAGGCACCTATGATATCAGTGTCGAAGATAAATTGAATCTATATTAGAATACCAAACAAGAGGCTCTATCATCAGAATGCATAGCAAACTAATGGAGTGCAACACTAATGAAAACTTCAAATCAAACAACTCGAAAGCTCTAAAAAATCTATGAAAAAATGAAATCCCTTCGGCTTACTTCCGAAGAAGTAACAACTGACCCAGAACGAATTACACAAGAAGCCCACACATTTTATACTGCTCTGTTTCAGTGTCACAAATGTACTCTTTTTTCGGAATATTGCTTTTGTACTCAATGGAGACAAACCAAAAACAATGTAGTGACATATAGAAGAACAAAAGCAAGTCCAATGCCAAAAACAATTATGAAGAAACTGAACCTCCCAATCTCATGACATGAAATAAGTAGTGTAGATTACAAGAAAAAGTTTAAATCTCCTGGACCATTTTATAAAACCTTCAATAAGCCATGATCCGAATCATTAGGAAAAGTTTAAGATGAAAATTTTCAAACTGGAGTTGTACCTCAGTTTATTAATACTAGTGTCAGTATACTTATTCCCAAAAAGGGGAAGGATCATTTCAACCCCGTTAACTACAGAGTTATTGCACTTAAAAGATCCCTTCAAAGAGATCCTCTGGCTTCTTCGTTGTTTCCGATTGATATTAACTATCTTTACTGCAGACACGATTCGAGCCATTTCGTGAAAGGTCTAAAAATGAATGATAAATCATTTAAGACTCTTTTATATGTAGATGATCTCACAATTTTCACAATAGGATTACAACGCTCAAAAATCCAAATCTCATTTTTAAAAAAAAACGTTATGGATGAAGTTGCCGACCATCAGGGTTGAAAATAAACATGACTAAAATAGACTTTGTCACCTCCCTAAACGGCCAACTTGAAATGACATTTCTACACATTTTTTTTTGAAAAAGTTACAAAGAAAGCCAACAGATACACTTTGCTAATTATTACAAAATTAGAAAAACTCCGAATCGGGAAGAAACTGGTCATTCCTAAGATTACCCATCTCTTGAGATACACATCATTTTCAAAAAGCACATGCAGGAAAATTGACTGTCTCAAGAAATATCTTGTCTGGGGTATAAACGGTGGTATATCTCCAATGACCACCTTATTACATCACTTAATAGCTAGTGACGTGGTTCAGTTGACAGTACTTTGGAAAAATCTAAACTTTAGTTGTCTAAAAATATACATGAAAAGCGAAGACGTTTGGGGATCAAGAATAAAATAGGCGTTCGAAAGATCAACTGGATATGGATTCTCGGACCGAATATTTTCTGACCGAATGAAGTTTTAAATTAATAAAGACCTTGGGTAAATATTATTGTATAGAATGGCAGTTTCTTGGGATAGTTCAATATTTGGTATTCTCATTGCCTTAAGTCCTGTTGAACCATTCAACTATAACTCACGAGATAAAACTGAGAATCATTACTATAAAGAACAAGCCCTAACATCAATAGTGAGCTGAAAATATTCACAGGAAACACTGCTGATCGGATTCTTCATGCAAAGGTCAATTCATTGGATTGTGCTGCTAATATCCCACAACAAGGCTGTCAATCCCCTTCTTTATAATAATTGGATCAGTGGAAAATAAAAAATGAAAAAAAATAATGATCGAAGAAAAAAAAATCACCACCAAGTTTGTTGGTGACAAAGCGCTGAAAGAACCTTAATATGGAAGAAGAATCTTTCCACCCCGGAATAATACACTCAAACTCCTTTACTACATGGTGACAGAAGAGGTTTCGATACAGGTGAACAACATCCTCCATATATACAAGTGGAATAGAGGGACCGTGGATGTTTTTTTCTGCAAAGAAGCTGTAGAATCTTCGTTCAATTTATTTTATTTTTGTGATCGACTAAGATCTCTCTCATCTATGAGGGAGAATATAATTACCAACATGTTTGGTGTAAACCTCAAGGCGTCAGAATGATGCATTACTCTTACAATAAGAGGATAAAAGCACTTTAAAATGGAGGCTACAATAGCAAAGACTGTAACGATAATTTATGCATGCAAATCAAAAAGGACTTCTCTTCCTGCTGGTCTGAAGACTACAATCGTCAGATATATGAACTCAATGGACTTTTAAACTATAAGACATTTTATATTTTTATTTTATAAAGGGGACTTCTCCCACCTTTCAATAACTTTTAAATCTTTCATGAACATTTTTTAATGAACATGATACAAATTTCACAGATGGAATAGATTTAGAAAATGTGTCACGGCTCAGGATTGAGTGTACTACCCACCCTAAAAGATACGTCACCAGTGTCAGTTTTAGCGTTTTTGAAACAAACTTTAAAAAAAAAACTAGTGTAATTGTTGCGTCTTGACGAGGGAGAGACACAAACTTATTTATAGTTGGAGAGATCCAGGATGACCGAGAGACATGAGAAGAAGAAATCACGTGGAGAAATAATATAACATTTATTTATAAGATCATGTTCTTTATAATACACAACCATACTCTAATTTATTTACAAAATACACGACTATTTATACTATGTAAAATACAGTACTTTGATACATAAAAGAAAATACAAGAAGATAAGAACAAGGGGAAAGGAAATATGAAATACATTACAGTAATCGACGTAGCTTATGGACAGTCTGCTCGGGAGAAATTAATGTCTTCAGCTCAATATGCGTAAGTTCGCGCCCTGGTTGTTCCTATAGAAAGCAATTTACTTTATGTATATGGAGCTATAACTCATAGATACTTATTAGAAATACTCCAGATTACCTCGTGCATTAAATAACCTCTCCCCCCATATACATGTCGTAACTTCTGAAAATGATTCATAGCTTAGGTTTGGGTGTGCTCAGTACCCTCAAAGAGCTAATGGAACAATCATATGGGGCATTCTATGAAAGAGATTTAGCACAAACTATCCCATGTGCCAACTAACCACGTTCTCACCTATATACATATGGCATTTCTTGTACAATGATTTTCATGAAGCAAATAAAAATGTAACTTAATCTCTTATAAAACTAATAAAAATATTATATTATGCCTTATGAAGCAAGTGAAGCATTTACCTTTTATGAGAGCTTTATATACCTACATATTTATGTCTTACAATTGTGAGCTACATACATCATATTTAAAAACTAAAGTATTTTAGCAAAAAAAAAAAAAAAAATAAAAAAGAGAAACCTATAATTTTAAGTTAAATGTGAATATATCTATACGAGGGTAGTAGACTGCAAAGTTTTCAACCTCAAATGAGTCAAATGTCGTTTGAGTGAGTTGATGTGAATATATTTCTGAAAATGGACAAAATCGGGTATCCATCTGATATTAAATATTTGTTTTTGAAGGCGTAACCTTTAAATAGACTCTAACAATAGCAGACATATTAAGGCTTGTTGTATTAAAATTTGATGCATACATAAATATAAGTCAATCAAACTCGGAGTAATTGAGCCAATAACAAAAAATGTCTCGAGATCAATTATTTTGCCTACAAAAATCCCACATACCATTTCGCCGGGTTCGCTGGGAGCATCGTTGCGACAAACATGTTGAGTTACAAGGACACTTGAAAAATAATATAAAAATTCAGATAAATTGGCTTGTATCTTTGTTGGGTTGGAAACTATTCTGACCACTCTCGTATCATGTATTTACTAGGGCTTATCTCCTTTGGTCACAGGAGATCTTATTTCCGGTATTTTTTGGCATGTTACAACAATGGAAAATAGTCGGGAATCCGAATATTACTACTTTATCATACAAGCTTAAATAATATGTATAATGTTAGTTGCATACTGAGTTGACTTTTTTAGCTTGCGGGTCACATTGTGCATCAACCCCGAGCTCCACGAAAGAATAAGCCCTTTCATCACTTACTACACCTTGAGTTTTTATTGCGAGTTGAATAGGGTTATGGAATTCAAAAAAGCAGGCCTCATTGCTCTATCGTTAATACTCTAAGGAAATTCTCTCATTTCCTTAACATAAAACTGTTGCAAAAATTATAAATGGGAAAAAGATCGAACACTGGAAGTCCAAATAAAATTTTAGTAGTGATGAAAATCGTGTGTATGTGTGTAAATCAACATGGTAATCCTGACAAATTTGAAGAATGTTTTGTAGGAGAGCAGTTTAGCTGTAAGTATGTTTCAATAGATCACTTACAATCAGAAACAGAGATGAAAATAAATAAAGACATTGGCAATTTTCTCTCGGATATAGATCCTCAATTTTATATACTTTGAGTACAGCTAGAACCTATAAATATAACTCTGTAATTTATCCGCAAGGTTACTCTCTGTCTTTTATGAGCACAAACGAATCTTCAATCAAGTTTTGAACATAATTAAATGTAGTAGAGAATGAAATTCATTACTCTCAAGAGTTAAATAAATAATGACAACGGCTGAAGAAAGGAAAATTAATTCGTCAGATTACCAATTCCAAAAGAACAGGTGACCTAAAAAATACAACAGATTTACATCACTACTAATAGGTGTGAAATTGTTTACTCTCTCTCTATGAACATCATTTGACTTATTTTATTGTTAGGGGATGAGATTTTTGTCGAAAAAGATGATTGTTTAATTTTTCTTGCTTTCTACAAATATGCTCCATCCTTAATAATTCTTTGATCGATGATGTGTAATCATATTTGAGGTAGATATTTTTCGAATCATTTTTCTTTTGACCGGCATGTAGTTCCTTTCCATTCATTTTCTTTTCATAAGACTAGTCCTTAGTTTATTCATTCTTCACAAAAGATTATAATAGATACTTAAATTTTTGTGAATTTTTTATTTACTTACAAAATGTCAAGATTTCCTAAGATTCTGCAAAATGTATAGCCCGAGATCCTGCTTGAAAGCAATACTCCGTGAAATTAGAAACCAAAATATATACTTACTTAACCGGTTAACCCCCCAATATTTATTGTTAATATACTTTTTCCATATGTAAGGAGTATGAATATTGTTAAATTTTTCGTAAACACTGAGTGGAGGGTCTTAAAGATAAGACAAATCCTTATTGTGAAGTTATTTTATAGTTTTTGAATAAAAACTTAGTTAACTTACATGATTATGGTACAAAATGAAACTAAAAGAAGACTTGAACTCATCTGAATATTATCTTATAGTGACTATGTCGCGTAAATAAAAAACTTATTGATTATAATGAAGGAAAAGTGATGAGAGCTAAAAAAAATGGTTTTTGTCGTCAGATTTCTACATTTTTGTGTGCTAAGAAGCTATTTTCAATACAAATATTTATCTTCAATTTTTATTCATTTATAATACATTTAACATTGATATACATATTATTTTCTTCTTTAAATATATATATTTTTAAATCCAGGTATTAATAAAAAAGACCATCTATAAAGAATATTTAATTAGAATACATAGTTAAACCTAATATAATAACATTTAAGTTTTCATTTCTAAGTAAAGCGTTTACATACACTATGATAAATGTTCTTGATTGGTTTTTTAGTGGATATAAAATCCAAATAAGAGAATATTTATTGCTTTGCTATTAAAAAATACGTAAAAAGTTGTTGAAATCATTGTCATTCTGACAGAAGCTATTACGAGTATTAAGTAGATTATTATTGGTTTATGGAACATTTAGAATAACAATACTTTACCATAGTCAAATCAATAAAGTTGTACATAATAAATATTTTCTCGGGTGCAATATTTTTTGTTGTTGATAATCTGAATGTACAGTACTCTTTACTTTTCAAAAATGACATAATTATCCTTTATTTCTCTTGAGGATAGAACATATACGTATTAAGTGCGGGTATTCATGAATAAACGACAGTAACGCTGTGGATTTTTTGGGGAATTAGAAGTTTAATTCCATGTTGGACTCAAAATAGAATTGAATGGCTTCATTAATAAGCAAAATATGCATTATTAGTCAGGTAAAAATCAACAAGTGCTTCACAAGACATCATTGCATCCCGAAAAAATTACTTTATGGTGTGGACTTCATGCTGGAGGGATCATTGGGACATATTTTTTCGTTGATGATGATTAATGCCAAGTTAGTGTGAATTGAAATCGTAATTGCACCAATTGCAAGGTTTAGACTTGACAAACATGTGGTTTCAACAAAGACAGTTCTACTTGTCACACAACAAAATGTTACAACCGATTTATTACAAAGCAAATGTGATGAGTGCGTTATTTTGATGAATGAATTAATGGATTGACCACCTCAATCGTATTATTTAACACCTTAGATTATTTTCTTTGGGTTACATGAAGTAATTGGTCTACACCAATAAGCCAGATAAAATATCAAACGTAAAATTGATGCATAAATTATTGGAAAAAATAGTTGAAAATTGGGTTCAGCGATGAAACTTCTATAAACGTCCTAGTGGTGGTCACGATAAAGAAAATCGATTTTCATACCTAAATCTATATGCTTATAATTTTTACTCAAAAATAAATTTTCGCAAGATCTTTGACCGTTAGTGTTTTACTTATAAAAAAGTTGAATCGCTCTTAATAAAAAATCCTCGTACACTCGAACAAAAAATGTTTGGATGTCTCCAATGATTGTTCACAAAAGAATGTAATCTCACTGTACTTCAAGCAAAATAAGGAATAGTCTAACATCCTATTATGAAGCCCCTTGAATGTATTTGCGACGCTGATTTTAAAGCTAACCCTATCTTTCCTCTTCTCAATCTGATCTAAAAATTGATTTCTTTTTAATTACTCACTAAAAGTATTATAAGCTAATTTTTTCCCTACCATTTTCGATCAATTAAAAAAAAAAATATCAAGTGCCAATTTATCTTTTCTAAAAAAAAAAAAACTTTCTTTAAAACTCTTACTCTTTCCAAAATATCATTTACTTTAAACTCATATACAATATGTATCATTTGACGTGTCAGAATTATATGCCAATCTGCTATACTAAAAAAATGATTTCTGCCATTCCATTCTTTTGAAAACATTTTTTGCTAATTCCCCATCAACTGCATCATATTTTCCCAGAATGGGCTTATATCCATAGTCATCCATAGAACTATGCATGTTCTGCTGCCTTTTTCTCCCTTTATTGTTGTGTCTATTATTATTAGGAACGTTTGTTCTATGATTTTATTTCAAGAAAAATTTGCTTGAACCACTTAAAAAGCATATTTTCTAAAAGTATTTTCGACTAAATAAACCGAAGACGCCGAACTTCTTCGGGAAATTAAGCCGAGCTCAAGATATCTTTCTACTTCTTCCTTACACAACAAAAAAATTAATATTTTTGCACAAAATATCTAAAAAGGTTGTCAGTTTCAATATATGGGTTATTTTAGATAAAATCAGAGAAATTTCATGTTTGAGTTCTTACCATTAGTTATTTCTTTACATAAAGTGCTAACATAGATGTTGTTTTTTGAATCTTTTGCTCTATAATTTTCATATTTTCAAAAGAATCACGTCCATCCAATGCCTTGTTTGTTCCTAGCCCTACCATCTTAGGTGTACCACATAAATTGTTCAAATGAGAAAAATCACTTAAATCAGCCATTATTTGCGTATTTTAATATGAATTCTTAATCCATATTATTTTCCGTTTGTCCTTTCAAACAGATATTCTCAACCTATTTTTAACAATGTAACACTTGTAAAATATTTATTTAACCCAAGTACCCCTTAACTGCACAAAACATTTTTAGCTTCAGTGACAGGGGCGTCTACATGATTATATTTTGGAGGGGGGCAAGTATTTTGGAATTTTTTTGGAAATAAATCCAAAAAATAAATTATTTTGGAACAAAATTTCAAAAAAAAATTTTTTTTTTAATTTCTAAATATTAAATTTTTCGAAAAAAAAATTCAAAAATTTTTAAAATTTTTTTGAGGTATTTCCAAAAGAATTTCAATTTTTTGGAAGAAAAATTTTAAAATCCATATTGATTCTCAAAAATTTTGTTCTTTTTTACAAAAAAATTCAAACTCCATAGCTGTTTAGAAAAAATAAATCTATTTGGAAAAAAAATTCAATTATAAATTTAAAAAAAAAAATCAGTTATAAAATTTTAGGAAAAAAATTCAATTGTCAGTTTTTTTTAAAAAATTCCAAAATATTAATTTTTTTAGAAAAAAAAATCAAAAAACAAAAGTATCTACAAAAGAATTAAATTTTCTTGAAAAAATTGCCAAACTCCATATTCATTCTCAAAAAAAGTTCTTTTGAAAAAAAAATTCACAATTGATAGCTGTTAACAAAAACTAAATCTTTTGGGAAAAATAATTAAATTATAAAAATTTTTGAAAAGAATTTCAAATGTTAAATTTTTTGAAATTTTTTTTCAAATCCATCGATATTCATAAAGGTAAATTAAATTTCAAATATTAAGTTTAAAAAGAAAAATCAAATATTTCATTTTCTTGTAAAAACAAACCTTCCTCCAAATTAAAAAAGTATAAATGTCTTTTTGGGTTCTTGAATAAATTATAATAATGTCATCAGGGAAAGCTTCAACTTAATTTTCCATATCTCCAACTTTTTTACTTTTCGTCTCTACCAAATGCAAAATGAGATGTAGGTTTGTTTCCTTCATCTAACAGCTACTTGTACTTTATAACTAATATTCTCAAACCTCATGAGAACGAACTCTATAAACATTTCAATGCTCATTTAGATACTAATATTACAATGAGCTTTTGAAATTAACATTTACCTGCTAGTGTTAAAATGCTGAGCCAAAATAACTTACTAAATGCATGGATTACTTAACATCTGAATAGATACAAGCCCCGAAACCTCATTATTAGAACTTTGAAGATAAGTACTAAATACTTCTTCTCTTAAATAACAATTGTAAAAGAGAAGAATTAATTATTGTAAAAAAGTGATGAATCATGAACGCAGAGATAGGGACTTATCCGATTGTTCATTTAATACCCTCATTTGTGATTTAAGTAATCAATCATGGAATTGTGGATCATTTGGTGAAAGATTTTGTCGGAAAATTTCATTTTTGGTGGTGAAACTTGAAAGAGTCCTCCAAAAGCAATGATCAAGTATGATTCAATTCTATTCTTTTTATAGAAGATTTCATTTTATTCCTTTCAAATCTAGCTATTAATTGCAGATTGCATTTATTAGTGAGTATGGAGGAAGGACCTCTTATTTAACCACATCGAGCAAGACATTTTTTGAAGGAATATCCATAACATAGTTATGAGATTGTCAGTTTCTTCGTAGTTCATCATATTTATCTTGTATTGGAAAAGAGGGTATCTTGATGAGCCTGTTTTCATCTATAGAGGACACCACATAAGTAATTCATGGCTCACCCCTTGTATTTGAACTTGATTTCCCTTTTCTGATTCATTAAAATTATTGAAAATTGTGTTGCTGATTTAATTTCCAAGATGGCTATATGCTTATGGTTCATTTTTGAAGAGTTAGTTTATTATCAAAGATGTCTTAAATTCCCCTGTATATTTAGAGAGAGAGAGGATGTGTACCTTTAACTTAAGGAATTTTAAACTTATATTATTGATACAGAACCTAAGAGTGGATTATTCTACATGTTAAGCATGAATTAGTTCATATTTTATCAATTTTAATGATACAAATCGTTATTATCGCATCTACTCAAAAAAAGACCAGGCACATAATGAAGTTGAGTTGATATTTGTTTCATTTCAAATTGATTCTGATAATTTATGCGAAAGGAAGTTCAACTTTTACTTCTGGATATTTATTTATTACGTTATATTTAGTTATGAATGCTATGAATCTTCAATTGGAATAACTCATGACTCCATTGATTACTCAATGCAGAGAAATTCACCTAAAATGTATCAAATAAACTTGTTTCTTGTTCAGTTCTTTAATTATTATTTTTATTTGAAAATGCTATCATGTATTGCTCGGAAATAAAAGATATTTTCTTCGTAGAAAATTAATTGAGATAGATTGGAAATGGTTTAATTGAAGCTGTTTATTCTAATACTTAATTGCATCTTGCTCGGTGGCGTCCTCATACATCGTCTTAGATAATTAGTTACGTTACATGTATTTATTACATTTGATATTTCAAGTACCGTTGAATTATTAGACTAAATAAAATAACAGGAAAACTTAAAATGAATTAAAATTAGTTATTAACCATTAATTAGATCAAAATATATTTATTAAATCAAAATAATAATTAATTATCTTCTCAAAAAGAGAGTTATCATTTCACTAATTTTGTGTGTTGTACAAAATATATTAATCTGATTTTTGTATGTACGGAAATTGAACTTCCTTTTCCATTTAACCTACTTTTATTTTTGAAGGCACACAATTGATATCTAATTTTTGTTTGAACTTTGACAAATTTTAAATATCATTTTCTCTTAAAAACTTTTGTCTCCTTAATATTATTTCATCACTTTTCCGTTTAAGCCTCACCTCAGCCATTGCCATTATACTGGTCCTTTGTTTAATTGTCCCTTTTTTTAAATCTTAAAGATGGTATAACACTTTTTCTTAAGATACGTCTTCTTAGTTCTCCATTTTTTTATTTAGTATCTATTTTAAAATCTTCATGTTTAAAATAAAGAGCAAAACAACTTTTTTATCTCATTTGTTGGTACACCTGATTTTCATTTATTACGAATTTCCATGTTGGATGTTGCAATTTAATGCAAAGAAATTCTTATTTTATTATCATTGAGCTTTCGACCAGATGTTTTATTAGTGTGGCAACAAGGAACAATACAATTTGAAGACATAGTTCACGTCTAGGAAGAATAATCAGTTTCTATGCAAAATAATATTTATTTATAACTAATGGACTATAAAAAATGTATTTATATTACTTATTGAATCAAAACAGAAATACTTCTAATAGAGAGGTGGCATGATTTTCTAAGGAAATATTATATCCAGATGTTAAGTAATCCATGCTATATGCAAGCGTTTATATACAGAAGCAAAAAACGACTTACATGGTAAGCCTATGCCAACAATTAAATTGGGTAAATAGTTCAATTTGATTTGATCATCAGAATCAAACAAGGAGATCACCATACTTTAATCTTGTGACCAAAGGTTTTTTGGATGTCTTGGAGCCCTTGTTGATCCAATAACAGGACTCATCATTGGCCTTTGATTTCATAAATAATATACAAGTATCGTCAGTGGGCATCACTTTGTTTCTATTACGCATAATACTCCTTTTCTCAACTTTTCCAAAAATAACTTCAAATACAATTTTGTTGTCAGCTGTCAATCCTCTGTCTTGCTTGATACGTCAAGGTTATTTTATAATTTATTCTTTGTGATAAATAAACAAAGTAATAAGTTGTTCTATATCTATGCTCCGTATCCAAAAGAACAAGAATACAAATTATTGTTGATGCCTCCTCATTTATATAATGTAAATATTGGCCATTTTTTAAATTCTATGAAGAAACTTTTGCTATCATACACAAATAAAAACATATAGGTACTCTTTTAATAAAATATTAATAAAACAAATATTATAATGCAGTATCGAATATGTAGATTTTAATATTACGAAATATATATATTTACCCATATTTAACTACATATTGAGAATAAATTATATGACAGTGAGGCTTTGAGAGTACATAAAAGAAATATCAGTTGGTATGAATGACTTATTTGCCAAACTACCAGATGATTTCGAGCCTTTTTCTGCTTCTTTTTTGGGAGAAAGGTTGCGTGATACAAGAAAGGTAACGATGTGCGTAGGATAAACACGCATTTTTGGTCTATTACCAAAATCATCTTTCAGATAAAAGCCCCGTCAAGCAGATGCATCGTAATAAAATCTTGTGGCACACATTAGTACCAATTTGATTTTAAAGCCCACAACATCAAATTATAATATTTACAACTCTTTCACATATTAAAGGCGTCTTTAAAAATACCTACTATGAACATGTTTCGAAATGTTAATCCCAGTTTCTCCTTATGGTTCAAATCGCTACCAATCCGAACGGTGCAAAATATTTGTTAGGCTCTTCTTGGGACTTGAGTCTCAGAGAGGTCGCTGAAATGTCCGATTGAGTACAGCAATTACTTCATTACGAAAGAAACATGCCTTAAGATGTCATACCAGCACGGACTCTCTGATTGCCTGCAAATAGCCAAGTAAATACGTCTTCAAAACGTCCTCCTTTCAGGCCCAAATTCAGGCTGCGATTGATGCTAGAGAGGATACATCAAAAGAGCTCTTCAAACCAATTCAAATAATTTCAAGTATATCCGCCAAAAATGTGGCATTAATGACAATTTAAAGATTTTTGAAAAGTGCTCCAATTTGATCTTAACACTCTGTACGTAAACATTCACTTCACATCCAAGTGTAAAGCCTTTCCTGGAATTTTTTTACATCAAACACAAGGAGTATTATTATAACTACCTCTAAAAGATTTCCTCCCTACAGGATATTCTTTGAACCTTTGAGCATTTCTTAACTTTAATTTAATGTATTTTAGAAATATGAGCAAATACAACCTTGAATTTAACATTTTTGTGTCGTTCTGATAAAAATAAAAAGTTCTTATATAAGTTAGAGTTTGTAACTTTAACTTTTATACAAGAAAAAAAAAATGATGAACCTATTAAGAATTTAAGTTTTCAAAATAAATTCCTAATTTTTTTAAAGGTATTATTATTATATATTATTACCGGGTGGTACGACGAAATCGGATCACTTAGTAATTCAATAATTAATATAGGTTGAGTGATTAAAATTTATTCATATTTCGATATATTAAAAGATAAGCAATAAGTTATAAAAAAACCTGGGCTCTCTGGCTTTCGTAGAATTCGAGAAATGATTCTAGAGGGTGATCGACAATTCTGTTTTCGCGCAATCCAAGTATTTTGGGGTCTCCAGGACCACCGTCTACGCCATCAACAAGTCCGAAACGTTGGAGAAAAAAAAAACTCTGTCAAAAAGGCCAAAATGTACCCGGAGGAGTAAAAGAAAACAGCCCAGGTCAATCCCTTAAAGTCTATAAGGCCCCATGTAAGAGATCTCTGGGTGTCACAGCAGTCTGTCCAGAGAAGTACGAAAAAAGTGTATGGAAAGGGCCTTTGTGAGGGTGAAGAGGCCACTTTAGACAATACCAATGAAAAAAAAAACCATCTTCTCCGTTGCAAGACTCTTTTGAATAAGTCTTTTGATTGCTTTTGAACTATTATTTTTTTACTCTTTTGGCATTCGGTCAGCTCTAATGACAACCCCTCTACTACACCTTTTGGGTACCTGTCGATGAAAGTGTCTACAGTATCCGTCCTCCAAACACTGATGCCCTAAAAACTACTGTCAGCCAGCACTGGGATGGCATAACAGCGGAATACATCTACAGCAGGCTCCAGCCCTTCCGCCGCAGCCTAGAATTCATCATCACCGCTAAGGGTGGCTTCATTAATGATTCAGAGAGCTCAGAAACACATGTATTTTTAGTATTCATTTGGTTGGAATTCTATTGTTAATGAATAAATTATATCTTGTTGAATTTACCTGTTCAAAGTGTTCATATTTTCATGGACCACTCGATATTTCATCTTTCACTTCTTCTTTTTTCAAACTTCAATGCATAAAGGCGACAAGATGCAGGAATTATTGAATAAAGGTTTCAGCTGACAAAAGGGGTATATTATGACGTCACTTTTGTTTATTTTGTTATATTAACAGGTTTATATCTTCATTACTATACTATAATATACGGCAATTTCAATTAGAAAAGTTATGTACACCTCTGATGTTTTAATATAAAGATAAGCAATATAGGTGAGTTGCATTTAGGTGACGTTGAAGTTATAATACATCTCAGAGATAAAATAATTAATATCTTGACAAACGAGTTAAATTCGTTCCTGGGCGGAGCTGGTAAGTCAAAGTAATTTAAACCATCATTAACAAGTATAATGGCTACGAGCACCGGAAACCAGTTCGGGTCTCGGATCTTTTAGGATAATGTATGTTTACTTGTTCCGTAGCCAGGTTTAAGACCAGTGGCTGACTTGTAAAATCAAACCAGATTGGTGGTCAGCGATGGATTACAATTAATGGGGGTTTGGGATTTATCGCTCGAGAAAATTTTGAAAATACACTTAAATAAAGTGCAATATGTGAAAATATATATAGGCTATAAAGTTAGACGAAGTGTTATTATTGAAGTAGTGTACATACTCATTGTTTGAATTACACAAAGGGCTTGGTGAAGGGATGCCTGTTTTAGAGGGGGGGATTTTTGAACGTTTTATTGAGGGAGGATGATTTTAGATCCCCCTCCGACTTGAGCACTATATAAGAGCAGTTATATCTCTAAATATGGCGAGAAGGTAGCCCTCTCAAGTACTCCCTATTATGCTTAAGAGTAGTAAAAAATATGCACTGGCGGTATGTAAAAATAAGGGGGAAAAGGAGACGAAATGACGTAAAGGGGTTTCTTAACACCTCAGTAAAGTAACTGAGGATTAAATTGATTATTTTTAATCTTACTTGATATTATTATTATTTTACTACCTATTTAGTGACTCAACACGTTTCAAGGTGACGTCAATTTAAAAATGGGTGCATGCATTAAGATGTGCTATACTTATATATGCTCATTTGCATAAATGTATTAGTTAATTTATCACATGGGTATTGATAATGGCAATAAAGGTACAATGTACGCTCATAAATAATGTTTCAAAATTACATTTCCTTTTTATTTATGGCTTAGTGTATGAGGCTCTTAAATTCTTGTTGTTGTTGTTTTTTATATATTTTAAAATAGGATCTTGAAGTTGTTGATTTCACTCAAAAAAGCGATGACTTGACCTGCTTTTTATGGTCCTAGAGCCCATTGCGAAAAACACTTTGCCGAACGGACACTCTGTCTAAAAAAATAATGAGTATATTTTGTTATGATTCATGCTGCAATAATATGTAATTAGGATTCCCATTCAAATTAGTACAATTTTAAACGATAAAATGTTTAATTATTTGCCAAAAATTCCAATAATTAAGTGTGAATTAGTTAATGATGACTCTATGACTCTCAAGATAGTTTTGCCATATGACGTGAGATACAAAAAGCACAAAAGCTTTTGAAAAAGCTAACAGAAAAATATTCACCAAAAAAAGTTGGTTAACTAGACAACAAAATGTACTGTATATTTTTTGTGTAAGCCGTAGGCGATTGTCATGGTTTTTGGTAGAACGGTTTTAATAGTCATTCGAGCTAATAATTGAAAAATAATGAAATAATCAATTATTTTGTGACAATGAACAAAATCGAATATGGAGCTGTTGGTGCAGTTTAGGCGTAATAAATCTGTGTTTTCGAGCTAATTAATTACTATAGATGAAACTTTTATAGACAATTATACTAGAGAAATTAAAATCTTGTTCAAATAGGTGACTGCAATAAGGGAACCGGCTCGTAAAAATTAAAAAACTATTTTTTGGGGTGGAAAAGTGATTGTAGTATTTGGACGGATTATAGAGATGGAAGAGCCGTGTTAAGTTAGAAAGAGACTAATTCAAAAAATATAAATCCAGACAAAATGTATTTCATCTTTGTTAGGTCGAAATTTTTTCAGACTACCCTCGGTTATGTTGTACTGTTTTTTTTTACAAGTGTGTAAACTGTAACCAAAAAATGAAATAAATAAATTTTGTGTAAGATTTGTGATGAGTATAATGCACTTTTTTTTATTTATCGAGTCCAGTTTTAGTTCTAAGTTATTTCCAGTGACAATTGAAACGACTGAAATAAAAATTGAAACGATGATAAAGCCCAATAAAATATCATGACCTAGCTTTCCAGTCAAAGCCAAGTTTTTGATTGTATGATCACGTTTTCAAAATATGTACTTGATTCCTAGTCGCGATGCAAGTCCTCACCTCTGCTATTCGATAAGTATATTATGGCACATTATTATGTTCAAATGTTCCTCAGCTATACTATCCCTCAATCTATAATCAAACAATAAAGCAAAGTTGTTTTGTCCGTCTGCCGTAAATTCATTTTTGAATTAGAGCGTAATATCTTAAAAATACGTAACTACTTGATTTTAGCACAAACAATGTAGTAATGAGCGTGTGTAGCTAAAACTCAGCACGTTATACTAAAAAGGAAGAGGGTTTAAATACAAGAAGAAAATGAGGCTGACTTTAGATGAGTTACTGTTTGTTAAACTTAAAAAGTTTTCTCCACAAATTCTTTTAAATTGATAAGATTCATGTCTTCAATAATTTAGCCTATTCAATTGTTGGTTAATAATTGTGGGAAATTGCCCACCTATTTAATCTAAGTGTGTATATAGCGTCAAGTAAGGAGCGTCCCTTGGATGGGAAAATAAATGTATAAAGCTCCACATGTTCCTCATGTATTAACGTAATCATTTCAGTTTTTAGCTTTCAATTAAAGATTAAATAGGATTAGGTAAAATATACATAAGTTGTTGCTTAGTGCTGTATACTGACGTATAATTGCTCTTATTTAATAAATATACTTGTATATTTGACTTTTAAGTTCGTTAAACTTCATTCTCATTCTTTAAATGAGATCATCTTGCTTTAGTTGTTTAGTTCATATCATATACTAAGTGTAGTCAAAAGATATTCATTTTTTTTTTCCAATAGACGGCTTTAGTAATGTGTGCATCTTGCGTTTTATTAGTGCGATCAGTTAGTCTAGATGACACTAGAAAGATAAGATTTCCTACTAAAAAACTTTTCATATAGTTTTGTGATTGTTTGACGCAGCCTTGCGTCAAAAATGAACATACTATTAAAGAGAAAAGACGCTATATTTTACAGTTTTTCTTCCATATAGGCGCAAATGTAAGGCGGCAGAAAATGTGAATTGTATTTATCCCAATTTTTTGCAATTTGGATTTCGTCGATTCCGTAAAGTAATTTTAAAAACCAACTTTCAAAATTGTGGATAAAATAATGGAATTTGTCGTGCCCAACCTTGATGACGTAAGCACTGTTTTAATTCCAAGGAAATGAACATAAATAGAAAATTAATAGATAAAAAGTCCATTAAAAGAAATAGATTTATTTTTACTACACCGTATAGTATTCAAATAACTCCAAGCAATCCCGGATTCTCCAACTAGTACATAATAAATACGTAATTTTAAACAATCAAAATGAAATGATAATATCAATTAAAAGTTCAAACTGATTATATAGTTAAATATAACTTGTATATATATTTATATTGTAGACGTTACAACATGATCAGCGACTGCAGCTTGTACACAACATTTATCTATATATTTATCACAATATATACATACATAGGTTATTAAATTACTAAAATGAATAGCCTTTCATTTGGAGCGTACATTGGTGATATCCCAGCATGCTAATATGATAATAATAGCAATCCCAAAATATAATCGCCCATTATATAAAAAATCCAAATCTAATGTAAGTTTATAGATTATGTTTCTATTCCACTCATTTTTTTGTATTTTTCAATAAGGAATAAACATATTATATATTAGGGTGATCACTCTGCCTTCTTTTTTACAAAAGTTTCGGGATGTTATTGGCCATTGTTTTGGTCTTGACACTTAACCTTAAAAACAACAATTTGGTGAGGATTTGATAATGCCTTTTGTTGGCACATTTGGATTAAACAAATTGGATTATTTTATTTTCCAATTAGATTGGAAAACGAAAAACAATACATATATTGTTTAACAAATCTAAATAATTGATATTTTTATTCAATATAGGTTTTAATCACATATAGTTAGATATCTTCTTTTATCATCTGATCGACTTTGCTACTGGTTTGGTAATTGATGTACAGGGTGTCCACGATAAATTGGAACTACTTTAAACTTCATCCAGATCCATAATGTGCATATTCGGGGTTAAATCATACTAACATAAAAGGTTGCGTGAACAATACACTATAACTTCCACCACAATTGTTTTGACAATAAACAATAGTGATCATGGAATAAGCAAGGAGAGACACCATCCTCGAATTGGCTCGCGCAGGCACAAGCCCTCTGCTATCTACAAGCTTCTTAACTACACCAATACCACGGTGTACCGGGTCTTCAATGCCTGGGAGGTTGAGGGGAAAGTCTGCCGCAAGGCCCACAACATGAGAAGTGACCAAATCCACATTCCCCGGCGAAGCCTTGAAGGCCTCCGGAAGTCCATCAAGGCTTCACCGGGGACTTCCTTGTCCAGGTTGGCCAAGAACCGTGGAGTGAGCAAGTAGCTGGTCTCCAAGGCTGTGACTGAGGACCTCGGGTACAGGTCATACCGAATAGCTAAACAACACATCCTCACGGCACCCATGAAGGCCACCAGGCTCACCAAAGTGTAAGCGTCTCCTCAATGACCTGAAGAGCCATGGAGGAAGAATCATCTTCTTCTCCGATGAGAAGAACTAGGCTGTCGACAGAAGCTGCAACGTCCAGAATGACAGGTGGCTTGCCAAGGAGAGAGAAGAGGTACCTGCGGTCTTCACCACAAAGTTCCCGGGCTCCATGACGAGGGAGTGGAGTGCTGTCGATTCCGCGGAAGTCGTCAGGGCATACAAATCCTTTAGGGCCGGATGGAGAAGATGGTGGCTGCTGAGGGAGGACATGTTGAATAAATTTATTGTTTAATATCATGTCTAACTTTTTCATATTAACAAATACACTCCAAATTCCATTTTTATCAAGCAGGTTGAATTTTAAGATAGTTCCAATTTATCGTGGACACCCTGTACCTACATAGGCATTGCAAAGCTTCGTTCCCCTCTTTGCGGCATCAATTACATCATATTGGGTTTATAATATTATAACTACTGTTTGATTTCCATTAAGATAAAGGTGTCTTTAAAAAATTAGAGCTGATATTTAATAATAGAAAATTCTGACAAATCACTCGTATTTTTTTAGGGTACATTTGGAAATTTAGGTTTCCATGTCCGTTTCAATATTTCAAAGGATCTTCTATCGTGAGAATTTCTCTCATAATTTTCATTTTTGACGCTGCATCGATAGACTCACTAAACAATGCTAATGGCCCCAATTCTTTTTTCAAACGCCATAAATGCAACCCCATTGCTTTGATAACCACTCTTGGCAATGTAGGCTGTACAGTGTACATTTTTATATTCATGGACAGAATGAATTAGATTTGAATCATTTAGAGGGCCAAAAGTTGAAGAATGGGCATTTACATAAGAATATAACAATATACCAAAAAAATCATTTTAATTGAGTATAATATTTTTTCCATTCACCAAGCATTGTGAAAAGCTTCAGGTCTTTAATTTTTTTCTTTAAATATCGGAGATACTTTAGAAAAATATATGTGCGTGTGCTGAATTAATTATTTACTGTCAAACTCCAAAACTTGTTCACAGAGTGAAACTATCATTTTATTTTATTTTTTTACTTTTTTTTTGTGTTTCCATTTTTTTTTCTTATTCTAGTTATTTGAAGATGGATTCACAAAGTTTGTTTTTTACTCCAATGATAAATGTTATTTTGTTTTCATATCTTGAACAATATTAATTACATCTTTTGATTGTTCATCATTTTTTTTTCCTTCGGATTGCTAGGGAATAATTTCAGTTTGCCATGGAAATGCAAAACCTTCTTAGTGAGTTAATCTTCTATGAATAGGAATTATAAGACAATTTTTTTAGTCATTGTCGTTTGTATTTCTAGTAGATCTTTTTTTTTTTTTTTTTTTTACTTTATCATAGAAACGTTGAATCTTATTTGTAGCAGATTGGGGTGCTTTCTTCACAATTTCTAAAGTCGTCACTTCTTTTTGTATATTACATCGATTTTCGTCTTAGCAGCTCGTACTCCATTTTCCCAAACTTACTGAGAACGTTCACTATTGATGACTGCCAAACAATTACTAAACAACGAGGCGCTACAACTCTTCCAAGGGAGTATTTTGAATCCTCCAGTCTCTTGAAACTTATTCCAGGTGTTACAAATAGCAACTTTGCTAACTTTAATAAGCTTAGAAATGGCACTATGGGATTTTCTGTCTTGCATTAACTGAATCTTTATCCTTCTCAAATACTGTTTTATTTATACCGTACCAGGGTACTTCAGATCCAGATGCAATATTTTTAAGTTGTATGTATAGTCCTATCTATACTTGAGACACAACACCTTCTTTCACATGTTTAAATCAACAAAATGTATAATTAAACTTTTTAATCAGTTCATTGAGAATTTTTGTATAATGTGTGTTTATACCCATCTATAAAAAAAAGATCAACCTGTGATTCAAAAAACCTGTTCATAAAGGCATTTGTTTATTTGGTTCTACATATCACTGCTATTTTTATTCAATTAAAAACTGAGTTACATACATGGATATTGACAACTAGTTTTGGATTTCGGTCTAAGAATGGTGGACCGGTCTGAGTCACTTATAATTTTAATTAATTTGGTCCAACTTCGGTAACCATAACCTATACTGCCGGCCCCACACTTCCATTAACCCTACTTACACTAAAACCACCTCAGTTATTTCCTTATCCCTACCCAGATTGGGATTTAAGCGCCATACAATACGTTTGGCATAGGACTCTAGTAGTTCAGGCCTGTCCTACTGCATTGAGCGTTGATTGGTTAAATTCGAATAAGCTCTTATTAACCATTGAACAATTACCAATAATTAAAACCATGCAACACAAATCAGGTCTTGTAACACCCACCGTCTAAATCCCACATTAACTATTGTTATTTAAGCCGTAAAAAATGAAAAAGACGATTAAAATCTTCAACTCCAAAAGATTTGGCCTTTAAAGCAGTTTTTTTAAAACTTGTTTTTAGAGCTTAGTTATGATTTCGAGTCATATTTCGAAATGAAAGAACTATAAACATGAAAATTAATGGTAATAATTATTAATAAAAAACATTCCAGAATTTAAAAACTTATTTATTTATTAAGTTATCTTGAATAAAGTTCCTTCAAAGTGTATCTAATAACACAAAAATCAGGTCAAATGAAGGATCAAGTTTGGAAGCTAATATTTCCTATATATTTTTATCAATTACTTTACATTAAAACTAAGGATTAAACTTTATACAACTTAAAAATATTTGCTGCCAAGCCAAGACCAGAGACCAGACCAGAATTTTGTTGCATATAAAAACCATAAGGCCCTTTAAAAGCCCTGCATGGTGGTCTTGCCCATACTGTGGTCATTGACTATGGTTCTAATGTACCTCTTGCCATTCCTTCGGATCTTCTCCCTCATATCCTTGATAAGCTTTATGTTATTTTTGATCTCGACCAACTCTTCCAACGGGGTATTCTGAATCCTCCAGTCTCTTGAAACATATTCCCGGTGTTCCAAATAACACTTTTACCAACTTTAATAAGTTTGGAAATGGCACCACAGGATTTTCCGTCTTCAATTAACTGAACTATCACTTACCGTTGGTTCTCAGACTGGGTCATGATGGTCAAATAATGTTTTCATAACATAAAGATATCAACCGTTTACTTAAGAATGAATGAACAGAAAATGAATCTGATACACGAAACCTCGATGAGTTAGAGACAAATATATTTTCATTATCCTAATTTATGTACATACTGTAAATACCAGTAATAAATGTGGGTTTTAGGAGGCGAGGAAAAGGTTTTTGCAGAGTTTTATGCAATAATAATTATATATTTAGGAAGAATTAGCTAGTTCCAACAATTTGATTTGAGGCCTTTAATTCTTTTTCTACTTGAAGAAAGGTCGGGATTTACAATCAAGATAAGGATTCTATTTTATTTATAATTCATGGATGTTATTTTTTATCTCACTCTCTCCATGAAAAGCCTATTTGGATATGTAGATAATTATGAGAAATTTCTATGTTTATGACTATTTTCCATCATTTCTTTAAGAGCACTGATGCAATTTTCTCCAATATGATGTAATCTTTGATGTGGGAAAACTACTATTAAAAATATTTATAAATTAATAAAGTAGAGCGTATATCCCAATCTTTATTATTTCATAAAATTAAAAATAAAGACAGGGAAATATCTCAACACTAATTATTTAGCTATTTCTCTCTTATTATAGCCAATTTCTTTAGAAGGGAATTACTTACAACATAGCAAGTACAGCTCATTCGAGTTCAACCAATCAACAGTCAGGACACTAATAACCCAATGTAACAAAATTCAGGTCTAAACCTACATTTTTTACAGTTATTTAAGCAATAGAACCGGGAAATTATCTTTAAAATGTTCAATTGAAGTAAGTTTGGCCTTTAAAGCGATCTTAGAGTACAACTTTGATTCAGATTAATATTTTGAAATGAAATAACTATATAGATGAAAATTAAAAGTTAAAAACAATTGATCAAAAATTTTCCAACATTCGAAAAATAAAATATTTGTCATGTTATCTTGAATACAGTTCCTAAAAAATGGGTCTAATTATACAAAATCAAAGTAAAATGAAAGGTTTTAATTTGGAAGTAAATATTTCTTGCATTTTTTTTTTTTTCAATGGGATTATAATATAGCTAAAACTAAATAATAAACTTTATATTACAACCTTTAAAAAATTGCTGCCAAAGAAATGTTCGATTTTGATTGAATTTTTCAGTTTAACTTTTAACTTTCTTATAGAATATTTAAGAAATATGCAATGTAAGTTTTTGTGACATCGTTTCAAAATTAAATATAATGAATTTAATTATTTGACTAAATGTAAGATGTTATGAATATTTTAGAGACAGGACAAGATTAGAAATTAGACATAAATAAATTGATTAGATTACTAAAATTTAATCAATAAATAATAATAAAATACATTGGAAATTAAATACATTTTTTTAGGTTCGTTTTTCAGCCTCTAAACATTTTCACGCAAGTTTATATTGCTTAATATCCATTAAAATGGATTAAAAAAAGTAGAAAATCAATAATTAACGTTCAAATATGCATTTGAGTAGTTAATGTTTTTGGTTCATACCATTGTCAAAAATTAATAAGGTATGAGTGTTATATTACTTGACTCACAATTTCTGCCCCATATTTCTGCTACGAATGTTTGTTTGTTTTTCGAAGAATTAAAGGAAGTGAACATATCTATTTTTCATAATTCAGTGAATAACGTGTTACTTATGGTTTGTTTGAACGAGCTACAACTTCAAATATGAATGTCTTAAACGTTGTCCTCCAGAAATGTCATATCCATTAAAAAGGTATTTACTCAAGCAGGAAAATATTGTAATCAGTTTCTTCAAAGACATCCAGGAAAAAAATGATTTAAACTTAATTTAATATCAGGAACACATATTATCAATGACCTTAATGTAGTCATTGTTGATCTCAACAATTAATAATACCTAAAGTATTTTTTTTTAAATGAACAAAAATTAAAAATACTCCTGCAAATGAATATTGTTTACTCCATATGAATTTAAAAGGATATTCGAATATTGGGATGAAAAAACAGAGCAAAATTTGACTTTATTCTGTAGGATTTCTGCTTCATACCTGAACTTTGACCTGAACAAAAATAAATGTTTTGATTGGACGATTTTTTTTTTAGAATATTCTTTCCAATATAAAACCATATTTAGAAGTGCAATGTAATTGTGGATCTGGTTAACTTTACCTTATAGGAAACAATATACTTTGTCCTCAATATAAATGTAAGCTAAGCGTTTATTTAGAATGCCCTTCAAATAACATATGCCCCATGGATATATATAAAAAAATTATAATACCATAAATTAGTTTTTTATAGCCATTTATGTAGAATGGTTTTCCTTCTAAATAAGAATATTATTAAATTTTTATTGAAGAATTTTTATAATTCAACAATGGTTTAGCATATAAATTATCTTTATGATGGTTCTGTTTGTTACTAAATAAGAAAAACATTTTTTTATGTATCTAAAATTTAGATCTGCTTCCAAATAATTGTATTTTCAAAAAAAAAAAAAGAGATTTTACAAAGTGTGTATCACTAATACATTCAGTATACACTATATTTTGAACGTCAACTATCAATACTTGTTCTGTTGAATTAAATCCTGTTATTCTCTGACCAATTATCAATAATGCTGGAATTTGAAGTTGAGAAGAGTACATTCCAATTCAGCAGAAAAATCGACAGTTGACGATGAAATATAGTTTTGAAATTAAGAAATTGTCATTTGTAAAATTTGCTTATACAAGTTTCAATTTGTACAGACATTGCAACTTATACACAACACATATATATTAAGTAATGCCTATTTGTTGTCATGGACAAAATGATTGACGTAATTAGTAGTAAAATGCAGTTGCCATGTTGACTAATCGACATTTAACTTAATTCATTAATTATCTATATTGTGTCTGTGGGAGATATGTTAAGAGCTGTCTTTATTAAAGATTCTTACCTCCCTATTCTATTAGTTCATGGTCCTCATTCCAAGACCTGCAGATCTTTCATTTAAAATTAATTCTATTATATTTTAGTTGGAACTTGTAGAACTTGCTTATGCAAATTGCGACTTGTACATAAGATACCAGGTGTAGAAGAAATTAATGAGACCTATTAAAAATACAGTTTTAAATTGATGCTGTTGATGAAATCTTAAAGTTCTGATTATTTTTGAGTAGCTTCGATTCTATACCTTTGATTGACGTATAAGATATAAACAAAATGCCTCCAATTTGGTTTCTTATTAGATACAGGTTACCTGCAGCCGACTACTTGATGGTGTTGAAGGAAAATGTGATTTCATAGATCACCAAGACCTTAATAATTATAACAATGCAACTAACGTATTTCAGGAGGACGGGCTACGGCCCATACTGCTAATATTGTACCAGAGTGGATGGGTAGCAACATGAACTTATCGTCCAAGAAGCTTTGGCCCCTTCAGAGCCAAGATCTGAATCCACTGGATTACTCCATTGGGTGGCAAGTTGAAAAGAAGGTCTGCAAAGTCCACCACGCGAACATTGATGCCCTGAAGAGCTCCGTTAACCAGAAGAGGGGGATCCTGAAAAAGGAGAACGTTGCCAATGTGTGACAGGGGGTTCGGAGGCAGTTGGAGGATTTTTATTGAGGCTGATGGTAGCCAGATTCATAATTAACGTGCATTTTTATAGTAAAAAAATAATCTATATAAAATTTTTTGGTACAACATCATCTTGATCAATTATGAGTATTTAAATGACTACTGAGAGGCAAGTCTCAGTACTTTTTCTACACCCGCTATGTATGTAATTATTAGTGAGGGGGGACAATTACAAAAAAAACTTTGAATGCCGATGCGATTCAAATGAAAATTCCAGATTCTGATTTTTTAATATTTTAAATAACAGTTAAAAAAAATACAATTTTGCTATCACAGCTTCCACAGGATTATAAATATATATATATATTTTTTTTTTTTTTGGGGGAGGCTTGGTTTTTGGAAATCTTTTTTTTTTAAATTGTATTATCTCTGATGTATATCATTATTCATATGCATTTACAGATTTGAATAAAATATTAACGCTGGTATGTAAAAATGAATATAATAACGCACCGGTTTTTTATGCAGCCTACAGTAGACAATGGTTTGTTTGTTTTTGTTCGTGAGCACTCCAAAACTAAATTACTCAATAAAAATTACCATAGGTGGGATATGCACTCTATCTAGTGCCCATTCTTATTAATTATATATTTCAAGATAAAAAAGTAAAGATATTGTACATTTTGTTTTATTGAACAAAGAAAGATCCCTTTATTATTCGTTATCAAAATATATAATTGATTGAATTTATTGTCCATTGAACCTCAGATGTAGGATTGTGATAAATTTGTACTCAATGTTTTTTAAAGTTTTTCAATCGAATAGAATTATATGTATGAATAATATTGGTGACAAGTATTATATATGTATGTATATATAACTCTGTATGAGAATAAAACAAAACATATGTGAATTTGAATTATATAACTTGAAATTTGTTAGGATAAGTAGTGTTTAAGTAAAATAGTGCCTATTTACATAATAGATTACACATAATCCATGAAAAGTAATTTGGTTACATTACTAAACAACTATTATAATAATATTACTTTACTTTATTTTTATTTTCCACGATTAATTATATGGGTGACTAAACATGAAAACAATTTTAAATATAAATAAAGAAAATTAGAGGTTTTTTTACCTCATATGGGTATATATACATATAGCAACATATATTTTTCAATTCCAGGCTTTGGCTTCAAACTTTAGGAATGAATTGCGATACCCATGAATATACATATTTTCCGATATATTTCATCAATTTTTTTTTCTACTTTGAGTGCAACTTGCAGCAAAACCTTTAACTTTAGACCTACAAAATCAAGATATTGCAGCCAACAGAGAGTCGTTAATATACACTAAAAAGGATTTATGCCTTAATGACTACAAGTAAATGTAAATTTTATAATTATATACCTAATAATGGTATTGCAGTTGAGAGTAAGACAATTGATAACTCTTTGTCATAAGGTTATAATAAAATATGTGGTTGAGCAAACACTTTACCCACAAATAACCCGAATGCTGATTGTCTGAGGGAGGTCTCAAAAGTTTTCGACCTCAACGCGAAGATAACAGCAGTATTAAATATAAGCTAATCACTTCTATCTAGTATCTGTTGACGGTTCTGCACCAAAAATTTTGCCATGTTGGACGTGCAGTTGTTATTTATGTGTATTTTGAGTGAGTTGAAGTGAGTCCTTTGTAAAAATGGACAAAGTCGAGTATCGAGCTCTCATTAAATATTTGTTTTTAAATTATATTCTTTAAATAAATTCAAAATAGAAGACATATTGTTTAATAAACAACATTACTTGTTGTGTTAAAATTCGGCACGACTATAATCGTATTTTAATTGTTCTAAAAACTAAATAAATAGTTCGCCACCGTTCAAAGTTTTCAATGTTTGGTGAATTTTCTCCAAAATATAATTACCCTGCGGATGATAAGCAGTGGTAAATGAACGTGTTGATCCAGGAAGATGTCCCATATACATCTAAAGCTGATCAGTAAATTGGGCTCCCCTTTCTGAGAGGAAAGAAAGTGCAAACCGAATCTCAAAAACTTTTCTGTCATCGAAGATGGTTATGGAAGGAGAGTCGTGACTGGAGGTTCTCCCTTTTTTCCTTCTTAATCTAAATTCAGCCACCCCTGAAGTGCCTGGAACTACATTTTTGCCCTTGTTCCATTTGTTGGGTACAGCTCCTCGACTGTCATCGTCTTTAGTAGAGTTTCCAAATCTATAATTCCCTAGATAATGGTGAAATAAAAGTCAACAATATAAAATTTTTATGATAGTTGAAAAACTTGCTCGGATGAGTTAACTTGAAAGACTGACTATATTATTGTTAAAAAGGTACATGGTATAAATAAACGATAATCTCAAATAAAACAACTAAAACCAACAAACTAGAATCAAGAGTCCTTCAAATACTATTCTTTTTATTTTTATCATTATTATGTACGCTTAAAGCTCTTAAACTCTTAAAACACATCTCTAATGGCACATTTTGAAAACTTAATCATACGAGTACGTCCTTGAAAAAATAATTTATCCTTGATTTTCCATAAATGGTTTCAAATAGAAATGACTCCCCTTCCTTTCAAAATTACTTCTCCTTAATTACATTTAATGATGTCTATCAATTATTTAACCAGCCATCATCTAACGGGGAAATATTTTTATTAAAAAAACGGTTTCTTTCTAATGCATCTTGTCTATGTGAAGACAATATTTATGTTTTATCATATCCCCAGGGACATTACTATAACTTTTTAACCTAGGTTACTTATCCAGGGTGTATTTTTATTTTTTTAGCTTTTATTTGTCACTCATATATTTCCAAATTTTAAACAAAAAAAGAAACAAGCAAGTGTAATAATAAACATGTACCTACATTATCCCTTATGACTCAATGAAATCATTTGAAAAAGTACTATGAAATATCATTATTTTTAAAACTTTAGGTCCTACAAAATATGATATCCCTTTGTACGGACTGCATTAAATTTTGACTGTATGTTTCGCTAAAAAAGGTCAAAAAGTCATCTCTTCGGAGCTTGCATCCGAAAAGTTATCTAAAATCGAAAGAATGTCTCTATATATTATATTTAAAAGAGGAAATTCCCACAAAAAAAATGATAAGCAGTTTCCATTATACAGCAAAAAGGGTATTCTCTACGTTTGTTTTTAAAAAATTTACTTTGAACTTTTAAGGTAATAGATAATTTAGAATAAGTAAACTATCTTTCTGCCAAAGTTAGACGTTTACTTTCAATATCATAAATTATTGTTAAAATATCCTTTTGAAAAAGAGTTACACGTAAAAGATGTACAAACTTTTTTTTTTACAAAATATTGAAAGTAAACGATTTAAAAAATTACAGCATTTCTAACTTTATATAAGATGCCATTTTGATGATTTCAAAAAAACATCACCTATCCCTAATCCAAAGAGTTTTATTTTTCCAATGGTCTAGAAAAGGGACATTCTTTTTGAAAAAGTTAATTGTATGAGCTCAAAACTTTTGGTGGTATAAGCTATATTGTCCATTAGCTTGCCTTTAACGAAATCATACTGGGCAGCATGCACTACTTTTTTTTAAACTATACTAAAGTTATTAGCAAGATCCTAGGAGAAGATTTTATATACTGCATTTTACATTGTTAAAAGACGCAGGTTATCTAAATATCTAGGATCTGTATTGGGTCTTGGAGTCAAGGCAACATTTCTGTTAGATGCAAAACTATCTATAAAAATATCCAGTTAAAATAACCTTTTCATAAAAACAAAGGAGAATTGCAGCCAATGGTTGGAATATTTTTTATAAAATTCAAAAGTAACCCCACAGGGGCTAAGTGTTTTATTTAACTAAGCGTCATTGGCAATAGTTGTTTTTATTTCTTTAACACCCATATGACATTCAATGACGCTGTTTTTTTCTTCAGACACATTGAGGAAGAACTATGGATTTCACAAATATAATCACAGCAAAAGTTTGCATTGTTAATTTCAAATCTTGTAATATCTTGGGTACGTAAGCTGCTATATATTTTTCTGGCCTAGGCTACACTAAGTGTTGCCAGGTGGAATTTGACATTTACTTGGTAAGTTTGACATTTTTGTAGCTGAATGTTTTGACGTACAACCATCATTTGTGTTGGTTACAGTGACTTGAAAAATTAATTTGGCAAAAAAATGGAATTAAGTCGTGAACATTTTTGTGTGATACTTGTTCACAACTTATCACAACAAGAGTGCATTGCTCAACTTAAATCATTGTATGGCAATGAAGCACCATCCTATAGCACAAACTAGTTTAACGAATTCAATCGTGGCCTACGCTCGCTCAAAGACGAATTCCGTGAAGGTACTCCAAAAACGGCTGTTGTGCCAGAGAACATTGATGCCGTGCGTGAAGTGATAATGCAAGATCGTCATGTGACATTCCGTGAGATAGAGGCATCCTTGGGCATTTCTTCTACCAGCATACATTCCATATTGCATGTACATGTGGCCGTAAAAAAGATTTGTTCTTGTTGGATCCCGCACTATTTGACAATCGCTCAAAAGAGGCCTTGTGTCGATTGGTGCAAAGAAATGTTGACAAAATACGCTCACAGTCCTTCAAAAGATGTTTATAAGATCGTCTCAGGTCACAAATCATGGATCTATGCGTGTGAGCCCGAAAAAAAAAAACAATCGACCGTGTGGGTCTTTAAAGATGAACCAAATCCAACGAAAGTTGTTCGTGGGGGGAAGCACTTCGAAGCAAATGGGCGTCTGTTTCTTCGGCAAAACTGCTCATGTGGCGACTGTTTCACTCGAGTATCGTAGGACGGTCAATTTTGAGTGGTACATCACAATTTGTTTGCCTGAGTCTTCGGAGAAATTTGAAAAACGAACAAGAGAAGACGAATCATTGTTCACCATGACATTGCGAGCTCTCACACATCGGCTGAAACCAGCGCCTTTTTTACAGGCCAAAACTTCGAATTGATGGATCATCCGCCGTACAGCTCTGAATTGGCACCCAATGACATATTTTTATTCCTGCACATCAAGAAAAAAATGTTTGTTCCCCGATTTTCGTTGCTGGAAGATGCTGTTGAAGCGTTTAAAAACCATGTTTTGGAGGTATCTCAATCGGAGTGGAAAAAGAGCTTTGAACATTGGTTTGAGCACATGCAAAAGTGTATTAATCATGCTGGAGAATACTTTGAAAAACAATAAACCATTTTTGGTTATAAATAATCGGATTTTCATTATTAGGCTAGAAAGTTATAAAGCAGCCTACGTATACACTTTAGCTACATCTTCTAAGTAAAATTCTTAATTTATCTACATACTGTATCCATTTTTTTTTTTTTTTTTTTTTTGTTTCTTTAGTTTTTTGAGTTATTCATAAACATAAACGTTGAATATGAAAGGAAGATGTTTTATTTTGTAAAGAACATATCTTGTTTTATAATTATTAATCTATCTGCTACAGTCTACCAAATTAAAGAAATTATTTTCTCCAAATACTCTTTTAGATCATCAATTTATTTGCTTATTATATATACCGGGTGTGTAGTTGAAATTTGTACACTCATAAGAAAGACAAATAAGAGAAACACATCTGAGGAATTGATAGTTCCTCTCATCAACAGACAAGCTGAGTGTATTGACACCCCCCTCCAAGAAAATTAACACAATCAATCGAAAAATGGTATCACGAAGAGACAATAGAATTTATATTGTTGTTCTACTTTGCTCGGAACACACACACAATAGATATTCAAAATTTTACTAAGGCAAGCAGGCAGACTGTTTACAAGGTCAACAAGCTCATTAATGATGGTATTGGTATCACACAAAGAATCTTGGAAGTAGTGCATGATCCAAAATGAATCCAGATGATCTCAAGGAACCACTCCAGAATTGCCCAAAAATATATGGGAGCTAATGCCAACCTTTCTTTAGGCAACATCCGGCATACTATCAAGAAGACTGAAGGAGGGAAGAGTTTGACAATGTTGCACGTCCATTATTGACCTAAAAAGTTCGTCGGAGCCACCTCCAGCGTTATCATGCACTTCTTAATAACCCTTGTGGTTGCATGTCGAGACCAGGGCTTACCCAAGGAATTCTAGATACCTGGAATAAAGACGGTATTTTTTCTTTTCCCATATGAGTCAACTTATATTTTAACATTGGTTCAGATTCTTCTATCATCCGCCATTTTTCTGTATTTTCTCTTGATCTCTTGGCTGTTTTTAATGAAACCTTAAGGATTAAATTGAAGAAAACATACTCAAGAATTTGTTGAAGGAGCCTATAATTCTATTGGAATGGTTCGCATCCAGGCTCCTTTTACAGATTCTTCTTTAGGAAATGAATCTTGTCTAAATGATCTTCATTTTTCATGCTAGACTTACATAGTGGTACATAGCGTCTATTCGGCATGCTCAAATCTAAAAAGAAATAATAGCAGGAATTAAGTTTTTACTTAAATGTATAGGTAGGTAAATGTCCACATCTCCAAGTGGTTGTTAGGCTATTTTTTATTTAAAGATTTCCTTTTATACAAGCAGTGTTATGTTGTTTATCCCATGAATTATAAAAGGCGTTAAGCATTCGATACTAGCCCATGGTATTACCACATTAAAACAAAATTTTAAGTAGAATATTTTTTACTTAACAAGGATATCGTTGAATGTGTTTATTTGCAAAGAATTACAACCGAAAAAATGTATTTAAATACGAATTATAACCACGAAATCGCCACAATGACTAAGCATTATTATTTATAAATATATAAAACTAATAAGAGAAGAAGAATCTATTATGTCTCAATTGGGAAAAAAGGGAAAACATGAAGTCGTTGCACTTCTATGTATCTAGAACTCCATGTCCTACCGTACAAGAGCACCGAATCTCCGAGCACTCCGTTGAGAGGCATTTAAACTCCTTGAGCTCCAAAAACATTATTACTACTTCTCAGAGCTTCCGACAGCACATTGAGCTCATTCCCAAAGTCGATTGAGTTTACATTGAAGATTATAAATGGCAACATCTGTAAAAATTTAATTTCACTTTGCGTCTTTAGTTTCTGCAATAAATTATTAAAAATCTAGATTCAAAGTATCTAGTTTTCAATTACGCACCCCGTAATGATAAAAAGTATTCAATTTGCTTATACTATGATTCATGTTCAGCAACATATGAAGGCAAATAAGGTTGAGTATTACTAAAAATAAGGGAAGTAAGGAATAGGTAAATGATTTTAAATACAGTCAAAATGGCAGAATCTCATTGACTGCTTAACTATATTTATTTTTTAGGAACCCTAGTCCTTTGTTTCCGATTTCAATTCCCCTATTAAATAATGATTCATTATTCTCTTATATATTGTATTTATTTGCTTTGATTCTGTTCATAGATTTGTACATTAAATCTCGACTATATACTTGATGAAAACTGCTTCCAATTTTCTTCTCGACCCTGTACATGGTTTCTTTCTTTCTTTCTTTTTGTCAATATTTATTATTTTTCTACATAAAAATGAAAAAAACAATGATAATAGACAGATATTTGAAAACAATGTTAAAATCTTGCAAAGAACTGAGTAGGTACGCAAAACTTGCAGTAGCAACATCAGGGCTAAAAAAACATAACTCAAAACGAGTTTGTGATATGTTTAAGTACAGTACCTAGCTATATTTTTATTTAATATGTCCTCTTTCATATTGCATTAACAGCCTCGACACGCCAGCGAATAGATTTGCAGCTCTTGACGATGAAGGCCATGTCCATGGCGTACGCCGCTGTCATGATGGGAGCTCAGAGCGAATCCAAATTTGGATGAGAGTTGCGGTAGAAATTTTTGACACTGTTGCAAAGTTAGGGGTTTTCCATATAGAGATGTCAATGGTCTCTGCAGCCTCATCAGCACTGATGTGGGCGTGGAAGAGATGGCAGACGAGTTATTTTGTTTTGTTGTTGCTCCAACATTTAAGAACTTAGATACAGAGGATACAAACAAAAATTGTTTATTTTTGTTTGAGCAGCCGCTTGGCTGTGCAATGAACTAAAACTAATGGGGATTAAATTGTGATTAAACATTATTGCAAGTTTTGGGTCCACACTCTGTTTATCAACCATCAACGTAGAAGCAAGAAATTTTGTAACCACTCATTTGGCTCGCTTTCTTTGGCGCACATACTTTCCATCAATCCTCTATTAGGCGTAGAAAATTTTTAGCTTACTTTTTTTAAGCGCAGTATCATTTTGGCGTCATTTAAATACATTTGCATCTAAAATGACGATATTTACTGCAGATCTAGATATCACGACAAAGCTATACGAGTATTGTATTATAGAAAACAACTCCAATCAGACCAAATATACAGGGTTGGGCCCCAAAACGTGGACTTTTAATTAATGTTCATTTCCTCATCCATATAGTAAGATTTATTAGTTATTTTTTGACATTCTGGTTGAACCATACTTTGTCCATAAACAAACTAAACTGAAAATGCCTTCATCTCGTCGGCATGAGTGAGCATAAAAACAAAAGGCAGGGCATCTCAAATCTCCAAGATAATGAAATTGAGGTGGTGAGGATTATGGACATTATGAAGTGCTCCAGGAGCATGGTTTTCATGGTGGCTCACATGAAAAATGACGGATAAGATCTCTCTAGGAAAGCAGAAACTGGAGGGGATCATTAAAAGAAAGATTCAGAGTTTCTATTCAGCATGCAGAAGAATCAAGGAGACCCCCAAAAAATCGACGAATCGCCTCACCAAGGACTTTTCCGTGGCTGCTAGAACTATCAGGAGGTCCATGAAGGGTGACATTGGGGTTTCCTAATACACACGGATCCTAAACCACCATATCAATGAAGTTATGAAGGCCAGAAGATTTGAGAGACCACGTTTTGCTGTCCAGTCCTGTACTGGTATTAATATTATTTAAAATAAAAGGTATTTAAACCTATCACTAATTGATACAAATTGACAAATTAATTCATCTTAAATAACCAATTGTCTTTGGATAAGGAATGTTCTTATTTGCTCCCTCCTTCGTGAATGTCTGCTTTGTTTCTCATATTACAAAAATATTCATAATAAATAAATGTTACATAATTTTGAAAAATAAATCTCAAAAACAACATCATACAATTTTATATACAGGAGTAGTTTGTAAAGTCCTGTTGAAGCGTAAATGGAAATTGAAAACTACGCACGGCGTTTGATGCACCCTTATATACATGTGTTGCTCGTAGGTCATTTTTATGAATGCCTCCTCTATCAAGACTGACTAATCTACTCAAAATTTACCAAGCTGGACGTTCTACCAATGCCTGCAAGTTTGAATTTAAAAAATACTACTAAAAAATCCTTATAAGGTAGTAATTTATTTGTGTACGTCAAAGTAGTGTACAATTAAGTCGCAAATTTTTGTATCATTTAGTGCAACGGTTCCATTTTTTTCTGATACTGCGATCCCTTGATAATATTTGACAAGTTGCAGTGACCCAAGGATAAAATTAAATTGATTAATCCTCTTTCACAGCATTTTTGGAGTAATACTAGGCTATATATAAATTTGATTTCTAACTATCTCAAAATGTTACAGGCATAATATTTTTTATACCCATGTTGTCAATAACTGTAATATTATTAATTTTATCGACACAATCATTTGATATATCTTAAATACAAAAAAGTTTGAATTGAAAAATCCTTGGAGCAGTCTTTGCAAAAGAACAATGCAAATCATCTTCTGCACCAAGTCTGCTCCTGTATTTAGATCTATTTTCATCCAAAAAAATTGCCAAATTGAATATTCAACCGGAATGCTACAATCTCTTCTGATTTATCCAGGTATGTTGCATTTAGTCTTTGGAGATCTTTTGATCTTCCTTATCCAGTGCAGCTAAATGTCCGAAGACATAGGGTTTATGATTCAATGCAGAAATAGAGAACCTTTCTAAGTATTGATCTTGCAGATAAGAAACGTCTTTGTGGCTAAAACAAGGAATCTTATTTCCAAAAGTATCCAAAGGTCCCAAATGAAGTCTTTGATTCTTTTTTCTTCTTACAAATAACGAAATGGGAAATGTCGAAATGTGACGTCCCCGTGTTCTGAAGGTCGGATCTCAGAAATACTGCTAATTGATGAAGAACAAATCGGGGAACTCATGATACTATTAATATATCTAATCAACAGAATGATGGAGTCCATTAATTGAATAATGTTATAGAGTAAGAATTTAATCATACCAACATCAATATGTATTTGTTCCTATAATACAATTTATTCCTTTTGTCATCTTTGAGAGGTTATATCAGCTTCACCAATGAATTAACCTTAAATAAATATCCATTTAAGTTAAAATACAGATTCTAAGTAATAATAATATGTCCTGTTTTTGTGATTTTTTTTTTATAGAAAAATTGGTAAAATTTACGGATACTAGAATATTCTTTTTTTTTCATAAAACAAAAATAGCTAGAAAGATAAAAATATAGTTTTCTCCTTCATTATCATTCTTTATTATCATCACACATAGTCATTTTGAAAGAAAGGTAGGAAGATAATTTATTCAAGATGCTATCAATCATCTTGAACAAATTATCTTCTTGAAAAGATATATACATTAGGAGTAAATAGATACAAAGATAGTAATACAGTCTAATTCTTTTATTGGATAGAGTTTGGAAAAGAATCACCAGTTTGATAAATAAAGGGTTAAAAAACCAAAAAGTATCTTAAATAGGTCATTTAAAGTACGTTATACAAAACGTAATTTAAACGTAGGAAATTTCGGAAAAGTGTGAGGTGGAGGGAATTTCACCATAATGATTTATTGTGAAATACGGATCAGAGATCATTGGGAGTGCATTGTATAAGTTGGCCCACATCCCATACTTTCTCTTTCTAAATCGAAATAGGAGATAGCGACAGTTGTTAGTTGATATGCAATTATATCAACCTTTTCTCGACTTTTTTGAGATATTCTGACAATTAGCACTTTCGTGGATCATGAAAGTAAACAGAAGGCCTATTTATGTGAGGGAGGTTGTGAGTTTGTTTCTTATAAAGTATTCCGGAGAATTGACTCGGTATCTATCCGTGGACTGAGGGATGAGACCAGAGGAGATCACATCGCATTAAGTAAATACTATGACTTTTTCTTGTATCTACCATGAACAGTTACAGGATGAATGTAATTGGTGTCATGAAGGGGGGTTGGGGAGATAACCTATGAAAATTTTGACATTTCCTTTCTGAATATGCAAATTAAGAATGCACACTATACGCAGCTCACCAAATTTCCATAAGTTTTTTGCTCATAGGACAAGTTTTGGAAAAAAAACTTCTTACGCTCTTTTTATTGGTTAAAAGACTGCCTATCAAAACTTTAAAAATTAAAATCAAACTGCTCTTATGTCCATAAAGATAATTTAGTTTTATTCTGGCTGTAATTTTTTGAATATTCCTCTAGAATATGCAGGTAGCAAATTCATATTTATTTTCTTATTTTATGCTATTCTGTTTTCTATAGCTCTATCAATAACCAATTACTCAGCTAAAAAAAAGAAATCATACTAATACCTAAAAGCTAATCAAAATAATATTATATCAAGGGCCGAAATTTGGTCCCTATGACCTCTGCATAACCTTTTCATCACTTAACCAAAGCTGTAGATCTGCCCATATTTTGATGAATTATATGATAGATTTTTTTTATCATAATTTGCTAATTGTGGATTCATCAAAAATGGTTTTCTTTAAATGTGTACTTAAAAAAAACTAGTGTTAATTTTCCCCCTGTTGTCCTAGACATTAAGAAATTATATTAAATTCTAAACTCTTGAGCCTCATATAAAGCAAAAAACAGAGAAGAAAAAATATTCAAGTGCCGTCTTTTGAACTGCTGTTAACTCAAATTTCATATTATTTTCAAAAATCCTTTGTCTTCTTTTTTTTCTTCCCTAAAACTTATAATTTCCTTCTTTTTTTTAAATTTGCAAAGATATATCAAAAACATACAATCAGAATCATTTTTAAAATTTTAATTTTAATTAAGTTTGTTTTTAGAAAAATGCTATTTTAAGGCCACCATGCCTTGTAGGCCGCAAAAGCTAAAGTCGAGCCTTAAGAAGCTTCATTAAAAATTTCATTGATTGGGCCGTGATTCCCGGACACATGCACGCAGATACATTCGCATTTAATTTTATAGACTGGTGTTGCCTAGGACATTAAAAAATTAAAATTAATTACCAACTCTTCTGCTTCATTTAAACAAAAAATAAAGACCATAAAACCAAGAATCTGCCTCTCAGGTTGTGCAGATGAAGCACTGGATATCAAAGCAGTTTAAATTTCACCGTCCCCGCATTTTTAAGCCCCAAAAACCCCTTCTAATATGGTAGAATACACCCTTACCTACGGGTTGTGTAAATGAGTTGGTGGTCCACAAGGCATGTTAAATTCTTCTACTGCCGTTTCCCTGTGCATCAAAGAACCCTTCTTATATCCAAAATATACCCCGACCCTCAGGTTGTACGGGTGAAGTACTAAAAAAAGTTATTTTAATGCAACCATGGCCTTGAAAACCAAAAAAAAATGTTACCAAACCGTTTCTGGAGCCATAACAGGCCCTACATAAAAAATTCAGCAACATCAATTAATTGGTTTGCTCGTAATTGAAGGTCAAACACACACACACACAGACATTCACATTTAATATATAAAGGATATATAGATATTTAATATTTAGAAATATGTTTTTCAAAAAAAAAAAAAAATCCCGTGTCATAAAGGGGAAAAAAGTGATTGCTATAAAACATTACTTTTTTCTTTCATAATAATTGTAGGGTTTTATATTAATAAAACGTTTGAAAGATTGTTTCTTCATCTAAAATACTTGGACTTATATTGACTATTTTTATTAAGTAGGAAGGATATTTTTTTCAACAACAAAAAAATGTCAAATTTATAGCTTCAAAATGTTTACTCTAAAATATTTTTGGACTTGCGAATATGAATAATCTAATAACCACTCTAATTTACTTTATGTATAACGTGTTGTTTAAAAAGTTTTTCTTAGTATTTGAGCATAAATTGCGTATAATTTGAAAACTGTGATGAAAATGTTTTTTATAGTTAATGATACTTTCTTTCCTCTCTCAGAAAACACTTTCCATTTTGTTACGAGCATGAATAATTTACGTATAAACTGCGTATTCCCTTTTATATTTTCTAATGCTATACGTTTGTTTTTTTCTTCACTCAATTTACTTACATATTATATACATTAGAATTATAGTAAATCCACCTTTCATAACCTATCAATCACTCCAAGGGATGTATTTATTTTCCAAAACCCTTCATTTGTAATGAAGGAAGAGATTGTAGCTAGTGTTCCTTTTCTTCTTCGTATTTTAAACTTTTTATAATGCTACGAGGGTGGTCTGAAAGATTTTCGACCTAACAAAACATTTTTTCTGAATTTTAATTTTTAACATAATATCCATATAATTCTACAAACTTCTCCCCGCGATGCTCCTATCCCTATAACCCGTCTAAATAATACTCAGCGTTAATCTCTGCTAAATAATTGTTTTGCGAAATACATTTTCTTTTTGGCTCAATTACTTCCATTTATAGGTTACATTTCCAAATGTAAATATTTAATGACAGTTCCATACTCGATTTTTTCCATTTTCACAAAAACACTCCCATCAACTAATTCAAACGACTGTTATTTAACAACTGCACGTCCAAAACGGCTGAAACTTTGGTGAGTAAGTATCAGCAGATGCTACATAGATTTCACTAGATATTATTTACGAGTCCTGCCATCTTCACGTTAAGAATGGAAACTTTCCAAACCACCCTCGCCTATCCTTAATAAAAAGTAGTATGAAGTTGCAGTAATTGAATATTGAGTGGAGATCGACTTTGAATAAAATCCAATTTCAACAAGACAGTCAGTTTACCTACTTTAATACGTATGTATCAAATGGTGTAGGTAATTACAAAAAATTATTTGCATAAATTAAAAATGTTTCAAAAGAGGAAGTCTAAAGAGTGGGGATTTTAAATCCAGATAATTTATACTACAATTATTTTCCCAAAATTAATTTACTAACTTAAAAATCAGTCACTCATACATAACTGGGCTCATAATAAAGTCAATCACTCAAACCAACTACATTCAGCTTCAATCACAAGCTTTCACTTCGCCCTGCTCCGGGTACAGACCTTGATGGAGAACTCCTGGTCTAGGTAGGACACTGCCTCGAGAATGGAAGCTTACAAGGACTGAACAGCGTTATGTACACCTTTTATAAGACTATTTATCTTCAAGACTCACATATACATACAAGGTAGTCTAAGGGGTTCAGATCTGGTGAGCTAAGCGGCCACATTTCAATTGACAACCAAGGCTGCAGGAACTCTGGTGTGCGTTTTTGGCTCTCAGAACGATCATAAGTCTTGAATGCAGGGTTTCCAAACACAGCAGCCTATTTTTCTGAGCTTTTTCTTATCGAATTGCTGCTTTAGGATGATGAAACTATCATATCTGCTTCCACTTTTAAAATTGACCTGACACAACTGTGTTGATGTTCAGTTTATTCAAAAAGTAAATATAATTTTTTCATTACTTTTATCTTTATGGTTTTTATAAGCTTAAAAAATAACTAATTATGTTATTATCAGAAATAACAAATGTTTGGGAAAATAAAATATATTATTTCGCCTCTCTTGAAAATTTTTGAAAGGTCCCAAAATTACATTTTCTTTGCACTTATGTAAAACGTTGTCGGTTTTACATAAAGAACTAATTAATTAACTTTATTTCTCTAAATGTGTTCTTTAACTACTCCAAAAATCATTACTTTATTTTAAATATATCTAAGTTATTCATTTTGTGTGATTTTCTGTCAATTCCACAAGCTAATTAACTACTTAAATGCTGAAATAGATGCAAAAAAACGTTTTTTTTTGTTTGCTAGTAGATTTTATATCATAAGGAGTACGAAGGTGAGCCTCACATATGCCATGCTGTATTGACCCAACAGTTTTCCCACTAAAAGCAACATAAGCAGAAAATAACAGTTTTGACATACTCAGTATCCAATTATTTTCAAATTATTCCTTATTACGCTACAAAAATATGAAACAAGGTTATTTGACTATGTTGTGATGCCTTTTCCTTGATACTAAATTTGGAAAGAACCCTATACTTCCGAAATCCAGGTTAAAGTAAATAAAAGCTAAGTTATTAAATTTGGGAATTACTACAGCTTATTGCTTTTTGAGAAATATATCATTGGAAATTAGGAATCCCAATCCTACCAGTCCACAGGTCAATCCTTTTCCCAGAGTAAAGTATCTCATTTTCCAACTCTCCATATCTACATTATTCTATGAAGCAGAAGCTATTCATGTAGAAAAACTACTTTTGATATAAATACAATTCAAACCCATAAACAATTTTTTACGACTCTGCTCACAGGAAACGAAAGATTTTGGGGTACGAAGGAAGTATGGATGCAAAACAAAACACATCGTAACCATTAGTTGAGAGCTGGATAATAATTTACAAATGGTTCCTAATAGTTGACTCTATATTTGATATTTTTATTCATTTTAAAGAGAAACAGTAAAAATGTCAATAAGAGGGACCAATGTATTGATGCAAGTTTATGTTTAATAACATCAGGCAAAAAAGTAGAACCGTAGAAAATGGTATAATAGAACATTTTGTATACTTCAAGGCAAAAGGCTGTTCTTATGGTATAATAGATCATTTTTATACTTGAAGGGAAAAGGATGTTCTTTTCAATACTATTACTATTTTATACATACATACCTATTCTTCGATAACAGGAGTTAAATAATATTTTTCAGAATAAAATTTCCAAGTTTAAAAAGATAAGAAAAGTATATGATGGAATACTTTTCTGTTGTTATTTTGAACGTGGAACTCAAATACTTACTTTGTAATATTGCTCTCAACATCTTACATACACATATTAAAGTGAGCATTGAGTTCATCAAATAGGTAGGGAAGACCCTTTTTATTTTTGGCTATATTACTCCGAACTGATTTGACTTAGACTCCCTAAATTTAAGCACAATATACTTACATATTTAAGCTATTGTTTAAATAGGTTTTATGACTATTTTTCAAAAAAGAATTTGTAACTTTTGGCCGAAAATTATATCAATTTATTGGTATAAGTGATTGCATATTTTAATTCAATTTAAAATATGTAATTGAACTTTAAATAGGTATTTTTCTTTTTTTCTTAGCTTTACTGTAAAACAATTGAAATAATATTCATGCCACATTAATAAAAGTAAATTAAAAGAGTGTTATTTTTCAAAACAGTATTTTTCTATGAATAAGGGTCATTAATGGTCATTATGTAAACACAGCATTGTGTTTGAATGTAGCTTGAATCCTTTAGCCGATGTAAGACTTTAAATTGATTAAATAATATGTTAATTTATCTCCATGGCAACCAACGTTATTCTCCAATTACTTGCTTCTCCATTTTTAGGAATACTGTACGTCTCTTTATGTTATAATTGCCTCGCTGGAACTGTGGGAGCTTTTGGTTAATAGTTAGATAAAAAAAGGTGTAAGGTTGTGTGACTATAAAGTCACCATTTTATCATTTGTTCCTATAAATAAATCTTGGTGAAAATTATACCCCATTATAGTTTAAAGAGAATATAAAGAGTTGATTATCCTTGAACGATTTTTTCCCAATTTACTCAAAAAGTTACTTAAGTACAAGGTTAATAGAAATACAAAGTTATAACATAACTAAAGTTGATAATTATGTAGAGAATAACGCGTGCAAGGAGAAGGGGGGAGAAAGACTTATGGTATCATTGTTTAAACTACTGATGTGATTATCATCTGCCTGCTTTATTATTATTTTTGAGGGTATAACGAAAGTATTTATTAGCAAAATGTTTAATGAAGATATACTACGTATCCTTAGACGTTTTTTATCCGTTACAGTAGATTTGAAAACGTCACATTCTATGAAATTGTAATTCATTGTGAACCATATTATCATAATAATAACTAATGATACGACAAAGTAGAGTATTTCGAAATATATTTGAAGTTCCAAATTTAAAAAGAAGACTTAAATTAAATATAATCTACATACTAAGAAATAAACCATCATACATTTATGTAAAATATACAAAATTAAACAATTGTAATCATATAACTAATAATAACAATAAATTATAAATACAGAATATTGAAATAATAGATTGATCCAAATAATATTTTCTTGTTCTGACATTAATTCAGTTAAATATGTCATAACTTTAAGTTGTTGCTAAACACAAGCCAGACGCGGAGTTTAATCAAAAAGATCACCACCCTTTTTTTCTAATGTGGAAGTTGCTATATACAATTCTGCACAGGATAGATATATCTCTATCAATGAGATCTAAATAATCATAAATAATAAAGTAAATGTCAAAATCATAACATTAGACAATAAATTTACTAATAAAAAAAATGTTAGACAATTATCGATTAATTAAAGGGATCCCAATACTTTTGCCAAGTAATTTTTAAAATTACTGCCTCTAAAATAAAATATATAAATTTTTCTGTGCATCAAAGAAGACAAAGTTTGGATCATTAGTTATCAATAAACATTTTTATTATTATCATTTTATCCTATCGTGCACTTTTATTCTTCTTTTTTTTATAACATTATAACAATAGAGTGAAAAGGTGGGGTGTCAATACTTATGCCCATGTCTGTAAACACGGACGTGTTTGCTCATGAATGACAGAGAGTAACGCTGAGGAGCTATAAGGTTATAAGCCTAAGCCCTTGTTGTACTCAGGGTATAACTTATGATCGACATAGGAGGAGTTTCTAGATACAGAGTGTGGTCTGTTTTTATTTTCTTCATCTTATAGTGGGTGGTAGCTAATTTAATAAAACGTCAGGTCACCTAAGCTGTTATCCTTCCCAACATTATTAAAATTGTCAGGGTGACCACATTAATGTTCGGTTCCTTTTTTTATTTAACATACCGATAGATTGTAGTATTTTCATCTATGACCATTGAAGTTGAAATAAATTTTTCATCATTGGGTAAGAGGCTAAAATAATTTGTTATTATAGCATCAGGTTATCATGTTTTACGATTATTAAAACAATTTTTGTCAAACCCCAGAATATTTTGTGATATAATCATAGGAATCGTGTCATAGGATTTCTGTCTTCTAGGAAAATCACTTTTTTGCCTCCAAGAATATTCTGGAATTGGGAATAAAAATAGTCAAATATAACTATAGTTATGTTTAAGACCTCATCTTTCAAAACGGTCCTTTTAACACCAGAATTATATTCCTTTTTTCTTTTCTTTTTTTCCTGAAACCCCAAATACAATTTTGAACTAGAATTTGCAAACAAGAAATATATCAAATAATATTATCATTCAGGTAGTTGTATTTTTCGCAAGACTCTTGATATATTTGTAAATATATTTAAATAAGTAAGCAACACTAACCAAAATATTGGCAGCGTAACAACACTAGTACATATATTAATAGTAATTTTTTTTTCAATGTTATTCATTGAAATATGTTATTCCAGGTTAAGAAAAATACAAGTTAAGAGAGAAAGGTATTTCTTATATGTATTCCTTAATTTTTTCTATGATTCCTTAAAAAGGGATTCTAAAAAAACTATAATTCTCAAAAACTGCCTGTACATTATTTTTGTTTTTTTGTGAGTTAATAAAATAAGGTCATAAAATAGAAAAAATGACTTTTCTTGGGAAATAACCTAGTTGCATAACTAAATATGTAAATCTATTATCAATTGTTTTTTCATTGTGCAAAAGAAATGTTTTACATGTAAAGATTAAAATTGGGGATATAGACTCAAAATTTGCGACTCCACATGGACTTGAGTCTATATTTTGAAAACTTGTGACTCAAATTGATTCAATTTAATCAAAGATTCAAGATTTGGACTCGAACGCCATTTCAATTTTATTCACTCGATATATATGTAGTACTCTGTAAGGTATATTTCATTACTTGAAGTGAACTAAATGAGAATATTTTGATGAAAATACTCATGGACTTGATTTTGTGAGCAATGGCTTAAAACTGAGTAAAGTAAATTTTAAACATTTGTACGTACTCATAAATGACCTTGAGGATTTGCTGCGGAGTTATAACTGTAAATTCCTGTTTGACTTAGAGTAAATTTAAAAATCGACATCGGAGTAATTTTTACATATGTCCTTGTTTATTTTCTTGGCCTTTACACCCCTGTAACAGCTGCTGTAGCGGATCTAATGAAAAGTAAGATGCTCTCCTCTAGGCCATTCTTCAAATGGTCAAAGTTGCCAACTTGATTTTCCGTTTCTTTTTTAACATGCCCAAAATACACACGATTTTAATCACTATTCAAATTTCACTTGGACTTCCAGTATACGAACTTTTTCCTACATCTGATGTTTGATAGTTATAAGCATTCAACAGTTTTATGTTAAGGAAATGAGATAATTTCTCACAAGTAAGGATTAACTATCAGGGGAAAACCGTGTGTATATATAATTTTGGGTTGCCATGAAACTTAGCATGCATATTAATATGAACAATATCATCAATTATTCAAAAGAACATTTTCCAGTAGTGTTTTTCTATCTATTCATTGGGCTCTTATATCAAACTGTTGACTTAAATAATCAATAAATATCGCAGAAGAAGGAATTTCTTTTGATAAAGACCTTGACTTTCACTCAACGACAAAGAAAAAACACTTTCTAAGACTACACTTAAAATCCTTCAATAAAATGCCTCAAAATTTTAATTTTTAGTTTTGTAATATAATATTCTATACTGGTTTTGATCCAAACACCAATTTTTGAAGATTTTGGTCTTCATTCTGCAAAGCAAAGCTTGATTCATTTAGATTTTTGTTGTGAACATTATCGGTTATCAAAACGTGCTAGGAGAATTTATTTTCTTGAACTCAATGTGCAAAGATTCACACCCCGGCTGTTCCTAGAAAAAACAATATACATAATGTACATTTATCCTTCAAAGAAGATTCCTAGATCAAATGGAGTTAATGTTTATTTATAGTTAAACAATGCAACTTTATCTGACCAATTAAAGGAACATAAAAAAATTATCTTTTAAACTCTATATTTAATTTTATTGGTGTATGACAAATTGATAACGAATCTGTAATTATTTTTTATTATCACATATGGTGTTGGGGACTTTTCGATTTGATTTTTTAGAGTATTTTTATCCATTGGGCCAACTTTTAAATATGAAAAAAAAATCATATTTAACATTGACATTTTTAATTTTTACAAAATTTTATGATAATTTTAGATATGTGCTTATAACTAATATCTAATCCTGAGAAAATTTAATTTAAAGATTAAATACCACCATATTTTATGGGCTTTGTTTGCAAAGAAAATAACAGATTGGGTTTTCAATTGTTTTAACGCCAAAGGAACTTATTTACAGCATGAATAATTAGAGCACTATTTACAAAAAGTAATTGGTTCTTAAAGTTCTAGTTTTGTTTTGTTTTTCAATTACTCGAGATGAAGTACAAAAAATTTGAAAATTCCATGATAGTGAATTGTATTGCATAAAAAAGGAAAGAAAAAATCCAAATATAGAATATTAACAATTAATTTTGTATACATTTAGTAATGTAAATCGATTGAAATTTATAGCTGGAACCTTTTTTTTGGAATTGGTAATCCGAAGAATGATTTTTTTTTTTTTTCTTAGCAGTTTCCAATATTATTTAATTCTTGAGTAGGGAACTTATTTTTCTACTAATTGAGTTATATTCAAAAACTTATTGAAAATTCAACTTATGCTCATAAAATACGTTTTGTTTCAGAGTTATAATTGAAAGTACTTGTTGGACTCTGAGAATAATTGGAGATTGACAAAGGAGTGATTCTAACAAATGTCCTTGATTATATCATTTTCTCTTTCTTCCCTCGTCACAGCTGATTGTAGCTGATCTAATAAAACGTCATAACCAATATTCTTTCTGTCCTCCAAAACATTCTTCAAATTGTCAGGGTTACGGTGTAGATTTTCGATTTCTTTTCTTTTACATGCCATAAATACCCACGATTAGCATCACTATATATTTTATTTGCAGAGGGTGCCCGTATTGTAGGAGTAAATAGAGTGGAATATAATTTACCTGATCACATAAAAATTCCCTCTAAAGTGCTTCCCTATGCTTACAAGCTATATGAATGACAATATAAAATAGAATTTTATACTTAATTATTCAGCTTTTATTTGGAATAAATATTCTTTTAATGTTATTTGCATTTTATGTTTGGATAGATAAGCTGCGTATTTAATTAAAGTTTTTTGATCGTTCGTTTAAGGGTGTATATTTAATTTATATGCAATATTGATTTTACTTGAATTATTTATTTAAAAGCCTCCTATTTTTGATGAAAAATATTTAAACCTCAGTTGATACCATAACAAAGATTTCTTCAATACAAACAAGGTTTATTTAATCTTTTGTTCTTTCAAATGGTCAAGAAGAGCGATATGAATGATATAAAATTAAGAAATAAAGTCCTTATTTGTCTCAAATCCTGGGTTCTACAAGTCTTTTTTTTTTTTAAGACAAGTGTAATTAGTTAAGAATGTATTGCTGTTTACCATGGTGCATACATACATTATAAAATACTACAGAAAAGAGTTGATCTTAAGTCCTACTTGATTTTATAGTGCTTATCAATCATTTGCTTCATTTTTGTACATTTCATAGATTTAAGAATTCGACATCTTCATTATCTGCTTGCATGGCTTGGTATCTCTCATATGAAAGCAATGGACATCTGCTAATAAGGTGGTCTGCGTTTTGTGGTTCTTCAATGCAAATATTGCACTTGCATTTTTAAATTGGCCCAGATGGGCCAAAAATGGCCCATCATCTGTGTAGGCTTGAAGAAGTAAGTTGATGTTTTGACCCAAAAGTTTGACACTCTTTTGTTTTGGTTTCTTCAACATGGGGTTTGTATGTTTCATACTTTGATCTTCTCAGTATCTGTTGGACCAAACTTCGAAGAAAAACTCAACCACCATCTTCTTTATGTAGCTAGGAAACACTCCAACGCACAAACGATTTTGAATTTCAGTGTCACCCCCTTTGCAAGATAGACTACAAATTTGTTTCCTGAAATATCTGAATGGTCGTTGCACCAATGGAGATATATGTTTATAGAACATTTTCCCATGTTTTATGTTTCTGTACACTTCTTAAGTATATCACTTTTTGTAAACAGAAATAGAATAACAGCAATTGCCGTTTGAGAAACTGATAGAATTATTACGTTTTTCGATGGCTTGTCTTGGTTAAGAAGATCTTGATTATTCACTGATAGTGTAATGTCCATTATGAATAATTTTTGTATATTTTTTTAGTTATATATATAGTTTTTATTTATAAATATAGCCAAATATACAAAATATAGGTATATGAATTAGTGAAAATATTATTTTAGATTGTATCTAATCGGGTTAATCTAAACAAGTTAAGAGGAACTTAATCTATTCTTGATTAAGGGTAAGCATTGTGCATGTGCATTGCAGAGATAAGTGTTTGAAGTTTACATAGAACCTTCGTTGCCAAATGCAATTTTTTGCTGGTTCTTTCGAAGCTCATTTGGATCAGGTTTTCTTCCAATGCTTTCTCTCATACAACTCTCAATGCTCTTTATGATGCCTTCCAGAGTCTTAGAGTCCTGGAATATGTGAAAGATTATCTTTAATTGATCACCATCCCAACAATGTGGCTCAGAGTCATTAAAATATCTCCTACTAAACAAATCATGTGACGATATCCGATATTTTAAATAAATAACCGTTGAATTGAAGGTTTGTATATATTGAGGTACGTTTCCATTCTTAAATGCTGCAAGAACAAACTTGTTGCTCAAATCATCCTTAGCAAAGATCATCCTCATCTTCATATTAGTGATGCTAATTGGACCCATTTGCCTTGTAGTTGGTTTGAGTGTGTATTTCAGAATAAAGGATATATTTTGTGAACTAAATTTTCAAAATGTATTGAAAATACTTTGTCAATCGGCTGATTCAGATTCGTTTAATTTTAAATTAACTATGGGACAGTTTAATAAAGACATCCTAGATATTATATGTAAAGTGTGCGGCTGTTGTTTAACAACGAACTTGGAGCGCCTGCAAAAGTTAGGCATGCGGATGTAGGACGTTGTTTGTTGTTTTGGCGCCTAGCCAGAAGTGTTAGACGTCAGATAAAAAATATGGTATGCATCAACGAAATATTTATTCAAAAATCCTGGAAAATGTAGAGTGTCCTTGTGTGCCAATGTTGAGATTGCAAAGTTGGTTGAAGTATAAATTAGGACGCCTTGTATTTTTACAAAAAAGTCAGTGGAAGATCCTAAGGAGAGAGAGGTTGTTATATTTACCATAAGGACTTGGAGACCTCGTTTCAAATATTCTACGAAAGTTAAAAAATTACCCCAATCCTTACGACGGTAGAGGAAGAGATCCGGATGAACGTTAAGGCGATACTGAGTTCCTCGGATTGGTTTATTGTAACATCCTCACAATATAAAGATTGGTTGGAAGATTGAGTAGCTCATCTCCTAAGTACAAAGCATAATATACGTAGTGAAGCACGAGAACTTCGTAGCTCACTGATTACGTCTCTCTGGCAAATCATAATCATCAACTCACTCTCCATTATTGGGAAATACTAATACACAATGTAGTCTGTATACTGATAATTATTTTCCAGAACCAGCTTAACCTATGATTCACTTATCAGATCTCGGGATTTACCATTTTTGTTTTTATCTTTGTGTCGTTAAATTAATTTTAATTAACCATGCAAGTGTCGATTCTTCTTTTTTTTCAAGCATAGCATGGTCATGAAGTTTCCTTTGTTTTATAAATTTATTGATTAATGTGAATAAATATATATATTTTTTTTAAATCAACAGCAATGTGTGCTGATTACAAATAGAGGTGATATTACCATAAGGATCAGGATTTCACAGCACATTTGCAAAAAACCATTGATGATGAGTCATTCATCCTGGAAAGTCATGTAAAGCCCTGGATTAAGAGTGTTGCAGCTGGGACTTAATTCGTTTGGCAACAAGACTCTGTTCCATGCAACACTCCAAAGAAAATATCGACCTGGTTGTCAGAATTTTATTTGACTTTTTTGGACCCCGTGTTTGGCCTCTAAGCTCACCATACCTCAACCCCATGGACTTTTGTATGTGAGTTACAGTTGAGTGAAACACCAAGAGATCCTCCTGCATCAGAAAATCTGAGGTGATCTCTAGGATGTAAGAGGAATTTCGGGATTTGCCAAAAAAGACTATTATCAAGATTGGCTCTGGTTGCCAGGATCTATTCGAGGCTGTAATTGACACCATAGGCAATAATATTGAATAATCATATATTTTTTATTCCTTTTTCCTTGACATTGGTTTTTATTACAGTTTATTAGCATAAAATCCATTTCAAAAAAGTGATATTAAATAGAAGTCGCACCCTGTAAATACATACTACAAAATACGCCAAATGAAAAGCAGTCTTGATGAATTTGCATAAAAAGTGCCTTAAATATCCTTTATCGTCCATTAAAGACTACCTACATATCTAATAAACATAAAATACCTTCAGGTATGAAAGTACTTAAGACATTTCATAATGTATTAATGTACATATTCATATGCGTAAAGGTCCAAAAGCTAGGGTCATCAAATTTAAATACATTACTCTTGAGTCTTCTCTCTATTAATTCATTCATTGAACTTCTTTTTACATACTTTCATTTCCCCTCGTGAGTTTCACCCACCCCTTATTGATCAAATCACACAACCTCTCTAATATTCCCACACTGTTTTGAATAGATTATTTAAAAAATGTATATTTTATTTTAAATATTTTATGTAGTTAAGTATATTTATACTACATTCATATTTCTCTTATTAATTAATTTGGATGGTTTCGACTAGTGGCTAAAAAAGCCTAATATTTTGTATTCATAATAAAATATTATGATAAAGTACAATAAAACAATATAATGAAATCTAATGAAATAATATGGTAAAATGAAATGATATAATGGGGTGTGGAATTAAAGTAGATGTTGATCTACATGAAAATTTTCAGTAAAATCTATTCATTGTGTAAACGGAAATTATTACATACCATTACATTCTTACATAGCTCAGATTATATAGATCTCTGAATAAAAGAAATACAGGATCGTTTAAAAAACGTTGGCTTGTGAACCGGGCCTGAGAAATACAGGATCGTTTAAAAAACGTTGGCTTGTGAACCAGGCCTGAAAAAGTATTTCTTTCTATAAAAAAAAAAAAGATTAAATAAAAAGTTGTACGAGCATGGGCACTCAGTAGTTCACAAATTACCTCCAAAAATATTTTCCCCTAGTTATGGTCCATTATCTAAGCATAACGTTTTTAGTGACCTAGACTTCTCAAAATTTATTTTGAGCTGTTTATTTCAATTTTTACAAAGTTAATTGTCAATTTTGTATTAAAACGCTTTGTGTGACGTTGATCTCTTTAAATGTAATTGAATGTTACTGTTAACAGATCTTACCCTCCAACCAAGTTGTACCAAATTGAGTCCTTATTTTTTTTGAAATCGCTTTTACTAACAAAGAAACAAACTAACCGAGGAAAAAACATAAATTTATGGGCGGAGGTAATCATGTTTAAAGGATATATGATACATCCTTTAAAAAATGATCATTATGAGACTTTTTGTATGTAGGGGGTGAAAGCCTCAAGAAAGTATTAAGGTTACAATTTGAAAGGCAAGTAATGAAAGGCTTATATATGTGTTGTGTATGTATGTTAAAAATATCTATGTTTTATACATGAATGCATGGAAGCATATGTGCAATCACATTGCATATTTACTACAGAATAATTAGTTTGTTTGGCCAATGTTTTTGATTGTACTCATTCCAATTTCCATTCACGTAGAAAAAGTGATGAAGAATTTCCTGGGTTTTTTTTTTTTGTTTGTTTTTTGACGTGTGTAAACTATTAATTGACTGGGGGTTATTTGACTTTCTATTACAAATGTGTTGTTCAATATTTGAGTATCATAGGCTGAATTTCAAATTATACTATGGGGAGGGGATGGGCAATTTTTATTTGTTTAAATACTAGGTATATAAAATACATGTTCATATAGTAAATTTTGAGATTTCCAGCCCACCTGAAAATTCCGCATATGACTGGCATTTAATTATATTGGGATACTCAGGACCGTGAGATGGCCTAGGCAAAGATAATTATGTTTTTTTTTTATTTTTTTATAAATTACATATTAAATAATGAAAAATATATTCATGTGCGGGCGTCGAGGGAAATTATCTCATAAAACTATCTTTGCATATACTCATTCTCCTATTTTGTACAATTTTTTATCACACCACAAGTTACTGGTTACCAAGTGGAGATGAAATAATATAAGGAGACAAAGTTATTTGTTATAAGCTTCGGATATCCCACCTAATTTTCTTCTTATCAGGTTTCTGAACGTTAGTTGGTTGAACTCGAATTATTTTGTGTTAAGATGTGAACAATTAGTGAAAAATAATTCCATATTTGGAAGAACTGGCTATCTGCCAACTGATTTTGGCCTTTTTTGTTTTGTTTTGTTTATTTTTTTGAAAAAAAGAGTGAACTGGAGTGGATTTAGCCTCCCCCAATCAAGGAATTTTTGTCTTTATATGCCAAAATCATTATTTTTTGGCGCAAATTTAAGATGGGGAAATGTTGAAAATAAATTTGAAAAAAAAGGTAGTATTTTAGGCAAATTGATATTACATATAAATATTCATTCGGAGCTGTTAAGTGATTTTGTGTTTAACAGAATTTATAAAAAACCTCTCAACTTCTGTACACTTATGTTGAAATATCTGAATGTCATTAAAATTCCCAAACTCATTGAGTCGGGAATCCTTCTCCGAACAGCTAAATTGCTTGTCATCATAATGGAATATTACTCTTGCAAAGATCTAGGGTCTCAACACGAATAAATAAATTATTCAACGTTTTCTATTCAAGATAATTATAAGTTGTTTTACTGAAAACAATATTTAAAATGTAACAAAATAATAATGCCGTTTTAGTATTGATTGAAAAAATAATAAAGTCTCTATGATATTCTTCAAAATTTACATTCTCTATTTATGAATTCTCCGTTATTTTATTTTTTTATCTTATTGATTAATTTGGTTTAATTTGAACATGCAAATGCTATTTTGTCCTATTATTAGTAGTAGAACTATTATTGGTTGGTATTAGACAATATTACAAGCAATATGAATGTTGGAAATCCTTAGAAAATTTGATTTCCGAGATATATTATTCAAATATTTACTATATATATATCTCTCTCTGTAGATAAAATTAAAAATAACAAGGCAACAGAGGCCTATCCAATGTATCATCTTCAGTTCTGTTAGCAAAATAAAATCTATATTAATTTAAATAACAAATTAAAATCTAGCTATAAGTTAATTTTTTTCCACATGAGCGTTTCATGTTAATAAAAATAATATCCACTTATTTTTTATTCATTTCTTCGCTATAATGACTGTTTTTTTTTATTATAAAACTATACTTAATATTAAGGTAATGGTGTATATCTAAAGAAAATTGAAAAATATTCAATTATGATCAGATGCAGTTGTTCAAATTTACAACTACAAGGCAACTTATAGTAATAGTTGTCTACCGTATTTTATTAACAAATCTACATAGATGTTCACCTATTTTCTTATTTTTCATACTTACAAGAGTATAATATGAAAATAAAATGTAGTTCCCCCTTTATAGAGTGCTAGCCCCAGTTTGCAAGTAGAAAATATTACATTTTGATTTATCTTAGACTCTTAGTAATCTTAGTGCAAAATACAAGTACGGGCTAGCGTTTTCCACACAAATGTGACGTCATTGAAATGGGCTTGCTTACTTCTGCCTCATTATAAAAGTGACTCACTTTTATCATAGAGCACCTTCCCAAATACTAATGACAATTGTAGATATCGGAACCGATATAAAAATACTATTATCGTGACAACACTAATTATACTGTCCAACAAAATCACATTTTTCTTAAGAACTAGAACAGCATATACTTAACTTAGTATAGTTTGATTCCCTGATTTCAAATATGGATTTATTTTTATTCTGTTTGCATCATGGGCTTCCAGAAAAAGGACATAAACTTTTTTTGTTTTTTTTTAATTTTGGCTATTTTCAAGGTTCAAAGCCTTTTTAAGCATTTGGTATTGAAGATAAAGATTAATTATGGGAATATATTTCAAGGCTCTTATGTTAAAAATACAAAAACAATTTTTAAAATGTTTGTTTAATGCTTATAACTCAAGTTATTTTCATTTAAAGTTGAAAATAGGTGCTTTTTATTCAGAGGTTCATAACTTCTGAATTCATTCAAAATATCATTGGATAGCTGAAAGTCTTTACTTTAATTTTTTTAAGAAATATACATACCATTTGATTAAAAGAAATTGTCCCCTATTTAGTTAGTTCTGGTAAACATATGGAGAAGAGGGGGCAACTCCCTGCATCTCTCATGCATGGTAGTATTTCTCTTATTTCAAAGAAAGGAAAGGAAACTTTTCTTAGCCATTTGCAATTCTAGCCAAGCAAGTGGTGCCTTTCCTCAACAAAAGACTGGGAGTGGAGTAAAAAGGTTTTTTTTTTAAATGACAAATCACCGATATTTCTAGAAATATTACAACTGCTCTGAACTCAACTAGGCAGAAGAATGATCATGTCACCATAATTGCAATTGATTTCAGCAAAGCATTTGATATACAACATAATTTTCTTCTTAGAGCCGTAAAAAAAAACGTTATCTAAACGTTTTTTAACCCCATCCGAGCTCTATTATATAACGGATCATCGACAATAGAGATGGATGGACATAGGATCAATCTCATAAATCTTAGTAAGAGTTTTAGGCAGGGATGACATGTACCCCGATTGCAGCTATGGATATCATTTATTGTTTTCTACTTAGAAAATATAAAGGCTTCGGTATGAACTTTGGAATTGAAAAAACATTTGTTAGATTTATACGCAGATGATCTTACAACAATGGTGAAAGGAAACTCTAAAATTCACCTTATAAAAAGAATTGTATACATTTTAAATGTCTTTAAAAAATTTAGTAATATATCAGGCCTAATTATGAACCATGAAAAAACAACCATACTCCCTATGGGCATGTATAAACCAGGGATTTTATCTGTGGAGGGATGTTGTATAAAGGATGTTGTCAATATATCAGGAATTAAATGGACAAATAAAGGTCATCAAAATTGAACATTGTTTAACTTTCTTGCCAACATTTGGTCTCGTGAATGGCGAAAAATCAATTTTCAAAAGAGGGTAAATCTTTATAATACAAAATTGTGTCAAAAATTATTTATACTGCTACAACTATTCAATCTGTGGCAGAAAGGGCGTTGAAGGAAGAGGACAATTGGGTAGGGCATCTTTTTCACAATTGTTACATTCCAACTCTAAAGAGACCACGTTCGTAATTAGGGGGCTTAACTCTACTGGCTAACATTTTACGGAAAATATTTATTTGAGGATATGTATTGATGTCACTAGAAGGCCTAATTTGGAGATTTCATTTAACTAATTCTGCAATATTTAAAAAAAATTTGGGATCAGGTCTATCTAATTTTACAATCGGGGATATCTTTAGCGAATGGGTGACAGCTCAGAGAGTCATGTGGAGTAAGTCAACTAGCTTAGACTCCAAAAATACTGTAGAAATTATTAAACAAAAAGAGATCTCTTCTTCAAAAATATTTTATCACATGAAGAGTTAGAACAAATTGCATTGAGGGATACAGTCATGACACAATATGACATGAATCCACATAGCATTTTTTACAGGAAGGTTTATTTATCCTCCGCCAAGAAAAGCTGCCTTACATCTACCCCTCGTCACTTGGCATTCAAAATTTAATTTTAAGGCACTAGTATATGTTGATGCAACAACTATTTGCAACTATTATATCTTCAAACGAAGCGTACCACAAAAATGGAAAATAAGGATATTAAGGTCATTACGTGGTATCTATGATGGAAGGATGTTTACCTAACAATTCCAGATTTCAACGAGAACAATCGAATTTCTTCATCCCTGTAAAGATTGCGGAAAATTATTTAACGACGAGGTGCATGCTTTAATAGAGTGCCTTACATTGGAAATTTTAAGTGAACTGATAAGGTTAAATGTAAAGATTACTGACAAAGCAGCAAAAGGCCAAGGCGTTGTTTGGTTTTCCCTATAGTTGTAACCGTTGATCCAATGAGGAGGAGGCTTTTAAAGCGGTGTCAAGTAATTGCAAGGCTCTCATAGCCTAAAAACTAGCTTAGGGATCGATTATATGTGGCGTGAAATCGAGGAAGATTATATTATATGCGGCATCGAGATACACTGCATTCTCAGTGAAGATTCCGCGACTGTAGGACTCACGGTGGGAATATTCCTGGTGACCTAATTAAACATTTTCATTCTGCCTCAAAAAGACACTATACAAGCGTGGAATATCAGGGAACACAAAAACATCGCAGCAAGATTATGAAGTAGTTAATTTTCATGGAGGATTGTCGTAACTTTTGGGATTGACTTATAAACAAAAATTATTTCTCTAGGGCAACATCCTTTTCTTTTTATGTTTCTTCTATAGGTTTACTTTTAAATAATTTTTACGATACTTTCGTTTTGTGCTCCTTTTGGGTTTTTGTTTCTATATAGTTATATGTTCTGCATGTCTTCGATTTTAGTTGTTGTCTCGACTCTATACTGACTTTAGCCTGATATAGCCTTTATCGGCATGATTTTCGTCGGGATCAATGTTTGTTGTTTTTTTTTGTTATCAGTTCATATCGCTGATGAGCTGTTTATACTAGAGGTCTGAAAAAGGGAAATTCACTGTAAGCTATATTGCTTGCTTGTGTTGTTTATCAATTCAATTTTCTTTTTTTTGTTTTAATCATTTAATTGTATTATTTACTTGTTTATGTGTGTATGTATACGTTTAATGTGGATGAATAAAGACATTATAGGGGAAAAATAGCCTCGCCAAAGACGCTCTATATCATTGTCAATTTGAGATAAGGCCATGACAATATTTCAGGGATCTAACTCATTTTTAAACTGATCTCATAAGAAAAGTCCATATATTTGAATGTCATAGGTTAAGAAGAAGAAAGAAACAAAGAAAGAGAGAATGAAAAGGAAAAAAGTGTTCAATGAAATCCCTTTTGAGAGTAGGATCCCGAATTCGGGATCGGTTTTCATCAATGGAGAATAGTGTATTTGTGGGGAAACATACCTGGCAACAAAATCCCTGCTGAACTGGCCCTGGCCACTAGGATTTGATTTTGTGAGGATTTGATTCGAGGACTCCCTTGAATGTCTGATTTTGGAATCCCTCATTCACTACGGACCTGCAACGAGTCATGAAATACTGTTCATTCATGTAAAATATTCATTTTTTAACAAATGCCATATTTTAGAATTATCTTTATTTACTATTTTTTTCATAAAAATGTTAAATTTACAATTTCAAGGGGCCTGATAAATCTCTAATAATCGAGCAAAAAATAAAAGTACATAAACAAAAATCCCTCATTAAAATGAGAATTGAATGTTCTAGAATTAACTAGTAACTTTGGGTCACGGATGCTAAAAAGTCGGAAGTCAGTGTTTAAAAACTGTAGAGAATTAATCTATCATTTTACATTTTTTGCCTTCCTAGAAAGCCTACTAAGAGCAATCAAGTGCTATCCACGTGTAACTTTTACTCATGTATCCATATTAACCAAGTAAAGTTTTTTTGTTTGTTTGATGACTGCCTTTGTAAGAACTCATTCTAACAAGAAGCGTGTGAATTTTAGTTAGTATATCATACAGAAAAAGAAAAAAAGAGAAATTTCGATTTTATTATGATCTACATGTCTGATAGTATCTTTTTTTTTTTTTTTTTTTTTTGCTTGCAGAATCTTGAGTCTATTAATAAACTTTATATAAGTTTTGGGCATCATGTCTAGAGCTCTTAGATATTCCATGAATATTGAGTTTAGATCGGCATTGATTATCAGTCTGTCATGTCTCACAAAGGCTGCTAGTGGCTGAGTTGATGATCTTTAAAAGGAAAATGGAACATTCCACATTTATCATTGGTTATTCTGGGCTCGTTGAATCTAAAACAAATGGAACATATCTCCATCAAGGAGACAATTACCAACATCCCAAAGAACTACCTCATCAACGCCTGTTTCTCCTTCTGGGCTATTCGACACTATTATTGATGCTGGATGGGGATAGGATACATCAAATGAGCTCTTTTTCAATATTTATTTGTACTCTTCAAGCCAATTTTCAAGTAAATTGGCCAAAAAATGTAGCCTCAGTGACAATTTAAAGATTTTCGAAAAATGTGCCGATTTGATCTTAACACCGTGTACATATATATATGAAATTAAAAATATATAAGCATGACTTTCGATACGGTTTAGCAACGAGCGTGTGTAGCTAAAGCTCAGTCAGGAAGCGCTATAGAGACTAAAGCACTCATCATGTCATATTAAAAAAATAAAAGGAAAATAAATGTTTTTGGGGTTGAAATGCTATGTAATCTGTAGTATGGGAGTTGGTTGTTCTTAGCAAGCTAAACAATGGGGGGGTTCTTCATATTTTCATAAGCTGTTATCATTAGTATTTTATTCCTGAAGGGAGAAAATATTACAGTATTGGGTTACTAGTTGTGAATGCTCAGCTCATAAAAAAGGAAAGTAACGCTGACAATTTTTGGTGGAATTATCTTCTATATTATCAAGGCTAAGTTTGTCAGTTTCTTCGACGCCTAATTACAACACTGGGTACCACTGCTATTCTGTAAATAATTCAGTTAATAATAATGGTGCTAAACGACAAAAAGTACTTTGTTTTCACAGTTTTAATTCCCTGTTCAAAATGAAGCATACTTGAGCGAATTGATACAATTGAAGGGGTTAAATCTTTACAAATATTGCCAAGTATTCTTTCTGAAGGTTTTTTTTTTTTGATAGATTTTTATTTTCTAATATCATTTATTTGGGTTGTGTTAATGGAAGAGTTTACGAGTATGTGTTACATATTTTTTCTTGTTAGTAAAGATTTTTAACATTTGTTGTATGCATACCAAATTTGCTGGGAGCCTTGCCAAAAATAAAAACTATTTTTTTTAAAAAGTATTTTCTAATAAAAACTTTCACACAGTTTTGATCAGGATCTTCCTTTTAAAAAATACCATAGAAACAGAGCAGTAGAAAAAAAGGGCAAATCCGGACTCTAGTCATTTTTTTATAGACACAAACACGGCTCGGATACCCTATTAAATTGGACTTGAAATCACAGCCTTCCCCCCCTCCAATAATATCCCGTGGTTATATTGACCTGACTTAGACTCAAATCGTATGACATTCGAATACAACTCCGTCATATAATTCTGAGTCACGTCTGAGTCCACATTTTCCTTGTTGGGCAAGTTACTTCCAAAACGTAATATATTTCATATTACTAGTTACTTGCATTTGAAAGTAATACGTTTTTTACAATATTATCTTCTATGTAGAGTAATAAGTTACTTATTACCAGGCTTATCACAAGGACATAAAGTGCTCCTAACTGTGAGGTTCTTGTCTATTTCTCTGATAAATTGCAAATGGTGTGAATATAACCACTTAAAAAAGGTTGAACTATCCTTCTTTGTTGCCATCTTGAAATCTCCAAACCAAATCATCTTCTTCTAGTGTTGATTTAAAACCACCTTCTTCTCCTCTTCATTTACAACTGTTACGCCTGTGTTTTTTTTTTTGTTTTTTTCAGAAACACTTCGCCTGTGAGACAACACGGATTGTAACGCGCGTTACCGGACTCAGTAACTGTAATATTATTAATGTAATATATTTATTAGCGCGTTATATTACTCCGTTACCTCCTAATGTAATATATTACAGTAACACGTTGCTTTTGTAACACGTTACGCCCAACACTGTTCGAGGGTGATTTAATTGGCTATGAACCCGAGTTCATGATATATGACGTGAGTCATATTTTAATGGAGACAGACTAGACAAACCCCTATCAACGGGACTAAGACTCAGAACTATAAACGACATTAATCGAGTCCAAGTAGACTTAGTTTCGAGTCTAAGTAAATAAGAAATGACTCCAAGCATTTCTTATGAAATTTCATTTAAGAAAAATAACCATTGGCAGAGATTTGCGTGCCCATTCTAGTTTTACATATATTTTTAGTGGAGAAAGTATCAAAATACTCATATCAATTTTTATACCGGAGCCCGTAAGAAAATTTGGGTTCCATGACACTACTCCCAAAAAATTTCTGTTATGAAATTACTTTGATGTACAAAAAATTACATTAAATATATAGATTATAATAGATTTATAATGTATTCTAAATATTCACAGAAAACTTTTCCATAATAGTCTTTGACATATACTATTTTGATCAATGGTTACTTGTTCTAGTATTATTACAACTTATGGCAAACTTGGAAACATTTATACATAGACAGAGATTGAAACACAGGAATATAAATAATATTTATTTACTTATGTATAGTCAAATATTTCCCTATCAAAACCAATTGAGAATGAATTTATCCATAATTTAATTTTTTGAATGATTTGGTATATTCAGAAAAGTCAACATTAAATTTGATATGTTTACCTACATTTACCAATACCATAGATGCATACTTCTATTTCAATATGAAATATGAGACCCAAGTAGGTATATATATATATTTGAAAATTGTATAAAGGTTACTCTATTTTTAGATTAAAGTCATTTCTAATCACATTAGTATTTCCCTTGGATACATCTATTAATGTAATTAATTAAGATATGTATTTTCTCATGAATTGTTCTAGTGTTGAATTCAATCTAATAAATTTTGGAGATCGACTTTTTACGTTCTGCTTCAGGTCAAATTAGTATTCAAATAACATATTGGTTTTTGCGTTCTGTTGAATTTGATTTCTTACTAGTTTCCACATAATATTAACGTGGTTTCTCCTTTTTAGTAGTCAGAGGCTTATAAAATATATCATAACAAGCAGGAGTCAACTCAAACCCACATACACGACCACAGTTTCAACAATTTTTTTTCTTCTTTAGTTGATTACATTAATGATTATCTTTAATCCTCTTACTACTAGTAAAGAAGTTTTAAAAGGTACAGAAACCATCATCAAATGAATGAATGAAAAAAAATTTAGATCTAGAATGGTGTAAAGGACATTCTGACATTACAGGAAATAAATTTGTAGCCATAAATGCACAATACATAAAGAAGTTAATTCATGACCTCTTCTATCATTATTGGTGTGACCGATATAAAAAAGATCAAACTATAAAATATACACATACTGAGTGTATCGAGCACGGAAGAGAAAAAAAATTGAGACTCATTGTAATAGTTTACACTGGGCATGGCCCTTTTCTAGCCCACCTAAGCATGTGGAAAGACATAAGCCCAACGGGTAATGTATGTATGGAAGAATTTCAAAGTACAGACCATCTCATCAAGCTATATGCCCTATCTTACGGGAGGCATCAAGCAATGAATGAGAAAAACGAAGACATTCGTATTTTAAAATTCATAAAATATAAAAAAAAAAAAAATATTAGTGAACTTTTCTTAGTGTAAGCTAGGTGGTAGAATCTACTGTAGAAGCACAAATACCCCGTTGTGTGGTCGTGTCCATTGCCTTATATTTGTACAATTTTATTTTATGTATGTATGGCAAGCAGTTATAAATATTTAACTAACTAACTACATTGATGATTAATTTTTCTTCTTTGGTGACACCACCCTTGAAAAAGTCTCACGCCCCCACTAAAAACGCACCTCCTTCTTTCAAAACGACTGATTTACTGAATAAAAAGTTTTTGAGAGCTGATATTATTGATGTAACATCAGAACTACTTTGTTTTGCAAACTTTGAGGAAATACATTTAGTCCCCTTGTTACTCTTACATTCTCACTATTAAGACAGGAAATAAACAAGACTTAAGATAAGGCATTTTATAGACCCTTATATCCAAAATGAATCTGAACTTAGTCACATAATCTTTCAAAATGGAGTAAAAAGCACCACCCTCATCTTTCTAGATAAAAATTTTTTTTATCAAATTATATGTGTCTGGTATTGAGTCCATATTTATATCAGTATATCATGTCTTTTCTTGGCCCCACTATCTCAAACTCTTAAATCAACTCTTTATTCTTCAATGTAAACAATTAATCAATTCAATGACTTTTTTATATGTACAAGATGGGGGTTATCATGCTATGTATATACTTACGAACCTTTATCAAGAGAGATCTACATACAGGGTGGCCATTGCATCAAATAGATTGGGCAAAAAGTAATTTCTTATTTTTCATTTTATTTTAATGCTTTATAAATGTGTGACAATCATCCGTTTTAACCCAAGTATGCCTCATTCTATTGGATAACTTGTTGCCAACGAGAATCCAACTTCATAATACCATTCCTCAAAAACTCGGACAACCAATTTTCACAAACCTCCATTGAGGCCATATTTGCACCTGCAAGAGAGTTGAACATAGACAGGAATAGTTGGTAGTCACTTGATAACATGTCTGGACTGTAGGGTGGATTCATAAAAGCTTCCCATCCGAGCTCCCAGAGCTTCTATGCGGCCTGGTGTTATCTTTATGATATCCTATCATCTCTTATTCATCAATACTAACAGATCATTGATCACCAACTTCAAACGGTCGAAATGTTCACAGTATGGTGAAGAATAGCGCACTTGGCCATATGGGAGCAGCTCATAGTAAATGATTCCATGCCAATCCAACCAAACACACAGGAACTCCTTCTTGACAGTAAATCCTGGCTTGGGACCCGTCTGGGACGCTTTGTTGGCTTTCGACCACGATCTCTGTCGATTGGCATTGATGTAAGTGAACAATTTTAATCGCCAGTCACAATGCGCTTCAGAAATCCAAACACTTCAAACGAATAGAAATGGAATCAATACTTTATATGAATATAATTTTCAGTGAGTTTCATAAAATCTATTAAAATGAATATATCCCTTAAATCGAAATTCTACTATATTTGGTAGAAACATCACTAATAGTTAATGTTCTTGACTATAAGTGCAAAGAATACCTACACCCCAAATTCATTCAACCATCATCCTTAAAGGAAAAAACCTATTATTACTTCCACCAACGAAGTTGAACGAATATTATGTTTTTGTATATGTGTGTTTGTTAATCTTTTGGTCACCCGGATTAAGACAAAAGTTACATATCGACTTCGATTTAACTTGGTACGAAGATTATATATGATCACAATAAGAGGCTTTGAAGTCATGGGTCAACTTAGTATAAAAGCCTAAAAATACATAATTGACAATAACTTTGGAAAATATTGAGGTAAAGAGATCAAACTAGTGGCATTATGTAGGTTTAATAAAGATCCTTTATATTGCAAAATATCCAATTTTGTAAAAAAAAAAAAAAACAGAACAGGAGGTTTGCCCTCTAACAAGTGTTCATTTAAGTCTATCCTTACTTCTTTATTGATACAGCAATATCCCAGAATACCTACTTAAAATTCAAAATTATATCATATTATCAGATGGATTTTTATTCTTCTTTTAAGATTTATTCCAAGACAAATATTTGTAAATAAATGTAAATTGAAAGGTATCTCCATCCATTTCAAAATGTACCAACGAACTTTACAATAATTGAAAAGAAAAATACATACGGATTTCAGACTCTAAATTGACGAGATATAGAGACAAATATGTTTTTTATTATGGGACTTTGAAAATCATAGTTATGAATTGATAAATCAGCAAAAGAAGTAGATATATTTTTTTAATAATTGGGAACACTTTGGTTACTGATTAATATCATTATTTCTTTTTACCTATCATATAAATAAGAAAATAAATCAAGGGTTATTTTATATGGAGTTAATTAAATTATATAATGATTTATTCACCTAGATTTATATTTCCACAATTTGAATATTTAATTATTTGAAATGTATAATACTCTTCAACTATTATTCAAATGAAGGAGCAGGTTGCTTGCATTTAAATTCTCAGAGCGCTTGCGTTTATTGGGCTTATCAAATGACTCATAATGTATATATATATACAGAGTGACACTATGGAAATTTTCCCTTTTCCATATTTAAGAAAAAGACAATATACGCTTCAGCAATTTTCTCCTCCAAATTATCCCTGCAGAGATATTAAGATCCTTCTTTTCACCCTGTGACCTCTCACAACGGAAGTGGATCCTGATTTTAAGCTCACAACCACAATTGGTTTCTGCAAAAAGGACAAAGAGGTAAGGAGTAAATCAATCGATGTGTTCTTACTTCTTCATCTCGAGATTGAGTAAAACATACGAAACTAATGGCTGGAATTGGATGTTATTAATCTGGACAACGTCTACTTCCAACAAGATGGTGCTACGTGACACACAAGCAACGAAATCATCGTTCTTTTACGGTAAAAGTTTTTGCACCGTGATATCTCTGGAAGAGGTGATCACAATTGGCCACCGAGATCTTGTGATTGAACACCTTCCTTTATTTTTTGTAGAAGTCACCGAGCATCTATCCTACAGACATAGAGTTTAAGAGATTAATACTGACTTAAAATAAATTTAGTTATATGAATTTAAAATTGATTAATAAATGTGTCTTCCTTCTTTTAAAAAATCCGTTCTTCGTAGAAATGCATCTCTTTTCTCCGCTCCAAAACGTTTGGCACACTGGCTTTAGGGTCGACATTGACATGGCGTCTCAGGTTTAGTCCAAATATAACTTCAGGGTTTTGAAGGTCTTGCTTTCACTGGCACTTTACAGCAGTCAAAGAGGCTTAATTTTGAGGTGAAAGTTCATTTTATCAAAATCCCTGTGAGATAAATTTTAATCAAAATTGATTATTTCTAATATGGGGGACCTGAATACTAAATACGAACATAAAAGAGTCCTTACGCAATAAGTATTGTTGAGCACAGAAAAATATATTAGGCCAAAGTACTAATTGCTAATATCCTAATATTGTGGCCTAGAATTGCCTGCACATCCACAATAGAAATATCCTCATCTCATTTCCAAACAGAGTTTTTACCGTTGTTCAAACATTTTCATATATCTTTGTTATTTGGTGACATAGAAAATTGATTTATTCAAATTATCAAAGGTCTTGAGTCTATAAAATACTCTCCAGATGCGTTATCAAAAACAAATGAAAAGTAAAAAAAGTTATACTATCTTAAAAAAGTGTCCTAACAATTATGAGACATACTGTAAGGAAAATGGTCCGTTGACCCTTTTATGTTCGTATTTAGTATTCAGATCCCCCATATTAGAAATAATAGTTGTTGTCCAACTTGAAATCAAGTTTTTATTTCATAAAGGCCAAGAACTAACAATAAAAGAGAGGAAAACAATATTTACTCATAAAAGTTGCCATCATTTCCCACTCAAGAAACAATGTCTCATAAAAGCTTGACTCCTAAAAGCCTTGGCATAAAGTAATAACTTTAGGTCTGTTTGAGTTATTTCTTAAGTACCGCATGGCTTAAGTATGGTCATAAATACATATTTATGTTTACATATATAGGGTCTTAATACATTCAACATAATATTGTGAGATCAAATTTCGTGTATCCAATAAGAACTTGTCCTTCCTGTAGGATAACTTTATGTTCATCCTCGAAATACATTATATACATTACAAAATCCTTCCCATTTTTTGAAGCACAGTACAAGGAATTCGTTATGGATATATAATTATTTATAGAGTCCCCCTGATTGGGATAGATACCTGGGCCATTTTTAGAGATAACAGTTTCTGGGGCAAAGATAAATATGAGAGGATCTTTTGTTTATTTTCATTGGTTATATTTCATCACTTCTCAAGTTTATAAAATCTAGAACAATGAAATTTTATACAGTATTTATCAAATTACATTTTTCTTTAAGAATAGATACTTTGTTTTATTTTTAGAAGGACCTTTCATAGAAAAGAAATTGTCTTCTTATGTCTATTTGATATAAATTGTGTCCATATTTTTTTTTTCGTATATAATATTTATTTCTATTTTTTTATTTCTTTTTTTTTAAGGTTAATCTTTTTTATATTTGTATAAACATTTCTTCTTAATATCATATTTAAACTTTAACAAAATTATATCCGGTGAGGGGATCTGGCCATGTGTCGTCAATTCCGCTTCCTAAAACCATTTCGATGGTCGATATCGTTCACTCGCCAAAACTTTTTTCACATTATCTTTAAAAAAACAGGTACAATAGTCATATAAAAAGCCCAAATATGCCTTGTCCGTAATTTTCCTCATCCCAATAACAGAGTGGTTCTTTGTTCAAGATTTTTTTTTTTTTTTTTTTTTGTCCTAGCATTGTTTTTCCGATGATTTTAAGCTGCAGAATCAGGAATATTGCCGAACATAGGTTTTCTTGTTAAGAAAAAGAAGTCTTTGACAGCTATGTTTTACAACGACATTTTCTTTTTTGAATTGAAGTAGACAATCGAATCTCGTGATGAAAATAAAAACTATTTATACTATACACTATATACAGTTGTATGGTGTAGGGATAATTTAAATAAATTTTTCAATGCGTCCAAGTTAGCTTGTCGATACATCGCAAGCACAGGTAAATACATCAGTAGCAAGGTAAATAATTTTTTCGACAGCGGGCAATATTGTGACTGCTAATCGGTCTTGTTTATTATGGAAAATGTAGAGAAGCTCATCTTTATGCAAAAAAAAAAATATAAATCCATGAATAATAGTATTATATAGCCCGTTTTTTTATATCAAACTTTAGTTTATTTGTACAGAAAAGAAATTATTTTTTTTTTAAAAACTACATTAATATCGTCAAATCCCTAATACACATAAATAGGGATGAAAATCCAGTGTATTTTTAGCTCCTCGATTTTGTTTTGTTTTTGAATTCGTAATCTGTAGAATGAATTTTCTTTTCCCTAGCAGTTGTCATTATTATTGAACTCCTGAGACGTGAATTTCCTTTTCTACTCTTTTCTTAAAACTGTGTACACTAATAAAAGACGGAAAATAACCTTGAGGATTTGTTGCAGATTTAAAATTCTAAGCCCTTTTTTTGACTAGGAGTAGTAGAATTGAGGACCGTCATCGGACATTGTCCTTGTTTACTTCCTTCTTCCCCTTCTCCCTCGTGACAGCTTATTGTAGCTGATTTAATAGAACGTTATGACAGCTAGGCATCTCTCCTCAGGCTTCCCCTACGGCCCATCCTAAATCTTAAGCGTGGGTCCAAATAGGATACAAAAGCCGCTCCTATGGAACAATCTTTGCTAAATGCATAAACATTATGTCCAAAAATTGACAGTGGTTTTTTTTTTTAAATCATTAAATAACCTAAACAAGTGATTTTTTTGTGGATAAAAACTTTATTTACTTCCCAATATGACGACCTTTAAGCTTAATACATTTTTTATGCATTTTGGCATCCCTTCATACAGATTATTCAAAAGTATCTGGAGAAATTTTTTCCCAAGCTTTAGTCAGTTTTTCTTTTTTTTTTTTCCTCTGAAGTTGCTGGCGCATTTTCATTGAGTTCTCTCTGGACCAAGGCTCACAAATTTTCAATGAGAGACAAATCAGGACTGTTGGCAGGAATCCAAGTTGTCAGAATACCACTTTTGTGCCTTTTTGGAGTGGTGAGCAGGGGCACCATCCTGCTGGAAAATGGCTCTTGATGTGTCAGACGACATTTTCCTCTTCAAAGGAGGTCCAGTTTCTTCAGTATGAGACAAAGCTGACATCAGAGACTTGCTGAGGATCTCCGATACGTAGTACTCAGCCGTCACAGTTTGGTTTCGTGGAATCAGGTGAAGATCTGACACTGACTGGTAACGGCCCAAACCTGAATTTTCAGAGGAAACTTCACAGTTGGAGTGGGTTCCACATCTCCCTTATCTCTATCCTGACCACGATCTGTTTTGGGATTTGAGGCATGAAATAGCTCAAATGAACTTTCATTACTGAAGAGAATACATTTCCAGTCATCTGCAGTTCAGTTTTCCGCTCACAACAAAATTGAAGCCGGGCCTTCCTTTAGTTTTCTGAAAGTTTGGGGAGCAGACGAGGTTTGTATGACAAAGCATTCAATGAGTGCCTCAGGTAGTTGTGGACAGATGACTTAGATTGTGGATAGCCCTTTGAAGTCAATCTTGCTGCAAGTTTCCTTGTGGATTGTCTCTTTTTGGTCTAAGCTTTTGAAATCACCAGTTTGGGAACTTTACTCATTTTTGTATTCCTTCCTCGACCCTTCTGATTTGTAAGGGTTTTTCCATCCTTCCTTTTCTTAAACTAATGATCAATTGTCTTGAGAGGAATCTGTAACCTTTGAGCAACGTCTCTCTGGCTTGATCCCCCCTCTATCATGCCAACAGCCTTAGCCCTGGTCTCCAAAGAGTGCTCCCTCACCATTTCGGATATTGAATTTCAACTAACATCCTGTGGTGTTCTCTGAGCCCTTTTAGATTGATGTACGATGAAATCATCGAAAATTATTGCATAAAAAAAAATCAATATTGACTAATGATTGTATCAGCCAAATTTCATTTTATTCCGACCAAAAATGATTTTTTTTAACTATAAAACGGATATTTTTAATACCACCATCAATTTTTGGACATACTGTATATCAGCCAATAACGTCATTATAAAATTCATCTTTACAATATATAGATAGATAGATATTGTGTATTTATATAACGAACAAACCATTGGTTAATTTGTACATGAAAGTATAGCCTATTTGAGAGAGATAAACAAATTAAAACTTGAAAAAAATGTCTAAAATAGTTATTAAAGTAATTTGTTTTTAATGTTACGTTAAATAAAGAAGTGAAAATATATTTTCTTTGAAAGAAAAAGACACTTAAATAAATTAAAAAGTCTCGTTATTTTCTAAAATACATTCAAGGACGAATCTTAAAATAATAATATTGCAGCTCATTTTTTTTAACTCCAGGCATGTTTGAGAAACCCCCTAATTAATCATTGATACCAATGTTACATATCATTTTTTTTTTCATGAATATTGCAAGAAATAAGTGGGATTGCATAGTAACATGATTCCGGGAAAGCCTCTGCTCCATTCCAATCAAAAAGCCTGTTACTTAATTGATAAATGATATTTACATGCAAGACATAACGTCATCATCAATTAATCTTCTCCAACTTCTTTAAAATAATGAGAACTTTAATTAAGCCCAAGTTAAGAAGAATGCCAAACTGTTCTTCTACAGAGAAGATACTTGAAGTTTTTATAAACTAATTCAAATAAGTCCCTAAAGTTTCCTCATTTTTTAAGTCAAAAGTGTGATAATAATAATTGTAGATATCTCATTAATATAAAGGGGATTTTTTGTGTTCTGGATATCGATTCCAGTTACTAATATGATTAATTAATTATAAATATGTAAATAAAAGACTTTATTATCTTAAATATTCTATTTCATGCATTTAAATTAAAAACATTTAGCTTATACATAAATATACAATATAATAATTTGCTATTCTAATATATAAATTTTAAAAAACTGGCATGAAGCACCTCCCAACATGTTGACTTCACTGAACACGATAATTATGTCGAGGAAATCAAAGATAGTAAATTGTGAAATCAAATTTTCTTAAGATTGAAAATGAACTGAAAAATTTGGGCCCAATAATTTGACAAGTCCTATTGTTTTTGAAAAGAGGTTTCGCCTTTCTAATTTATTTTTTAATTGACACATAATTTAAAATTATGTTTGTTACGAAAAAAAAACTTAATTCAAGTCAGAATAAGTACATCTGAGTCCAAGGTCTGGCATCATTGTTAATAACTGAGAATTCTATAATTATGATTTTTATAGAAAATGTTTTACGGACAAATGAAACAAAATATATTTGTGTTAAGATAAAAAAGAACCACAACAATCAATTAGCTGAGTAGATATCAATTTATCCCTTACAACTATCCTCAGTTTTGTAAAGCTACATGTTCCATCTTAATCAACATATAACTAGGATCAAATATATACATACAGTGTGTTAAGATCAAATCGTTGCTTCCTTCAAAATTCTTTAAATTGTCACTAAAGCCACATTTTTTGAGTATTTACTTGAAAGTTACCTTGAATTGTACGTAATTATGTTACAAAGGATCATTTAATATATCCACCTCTATCGTCAATCATGGGCTGGATCTGGGGCCCAGAAAGAGGAGCAGGCGAGGTTGGGTTTCTTTGGTTGTTAGTCATTATCTACTTGATGAAGATATCATAGAGTCGTCGTTGATAGTATGAGATCCTCTTTATTGGAAATTTCCATCTTGTTGAGAACAAAAATCATCGTCATAGCACAATGCTGTTCCTCCACTGTAAATTCAAATATATTTTATATCTGGAGCAGCTATTACCATGATACCCAAAACTTCACGAAAGCTTGTTGATAAATCTGGAAAGAAAAGAGACGCCATCAAACAGCTGCATCTTAACAAAATCTCCGCCACACGCAAGTGCTTATTTCATATTAATACTAGTACAAGTTGGAGTCTATAATCAAAACACTTTTGATAAACAAGATATTAAATACCTTTCATTTAAGCTGTTAATTTGTTTATTATTATTTTTTTTTATACATGTTATGTAGAAGATGCGATTTCTGTCTAAGTTATAGCTTGTACAATATGATTGTACATGTTACAATTTATACGTTTCATTACATTTAATTTAACTATATTATCAGTAACTTAAATGAACTATTATTGTTAGATGTTATCATTTCATTTTGATCTATACAAATTTCATGAATATTATGTATCGACGATTAATATAACTATCGGCATTCGAATTTTATAACGTACCACAAACTAATATCAATTACACTTTCTGATCAAAAGCGTCAAAAAATCCACCATAAAATAAATTTATTTAACAATCTAATGAATATTTATTTTTTTGGATTATCCTCATATATATTAATATATTATAGATTAAAGAAATCAACTGATTTTCATAAATTGCACCATTAAAAACTCAGGAAATGAATTGCAATTGGATCAATTTTATAAAATATTATATCAAATCAATTTTTAGCAATATTTATTGTCAACTGCAAACACATGAAATCAACGGATTGTATTTCAAAGAAATATTTAGAATCTTCCCTTTAGGATGAAGCTACTTTAATCATGCTACTACATCTACAGCCTGATCTCTAGGCATTAAAAAAAAGATAAGTTATGTTGCAGCTCTTTATACATAAAAAGGACAGAAAATACCACAAAAAGGTCCATTTGTAAGCATGTTAATCATTGCTTTGCTTCTAAAATATATTACATCGTAGTGTATTTTCATTCCTACAAAAAAAAAGTACATTTTAAACCAAAGAACCACTTAATTTTCAAAAAGGGAGATATTGAAGTTTAAAGATTACTATATAGAGATTCCTTAGTAATTAATAGTCTATGTGTTTTCTCAAAATTATACAAGTCGTATCCTGTACACATCTTATATTTGAGGAAACTTCTCTCCCATAAATGTTGTTTTTGACCAAAACGATCCAACAAAGAATGTACCTAAATTCAAAAAAGAATGTGAAGGTATTTTATTTTACATCATATACCACACTTTTTTTAATTTACATGGGTGTTTTACATGTCTTTATTTTTAAAAATTTCATCATTTTGTATAAACTTAGAAGTACTTCATCTCCAATATCAGATAATTTTATTCAAAATAAAGGGTAAATTTCACACCAACGAATGCAAACACAAACGATGATTAGTTCTAGGATGTTTTTGATGGATGTTATTGATGTATTTTTTTTGATGGTCTTTTTTATATATAATTTAATACTGTATTGTATATTAATTTTTTTAATTGTTTAAAATGATCTGTTAGTAGGAAAAAGAAATAGTAAATAAAGTTGTACGTGTGTACTAAAAAAATATGTACTAAACGTTTTTTGCTTTCTAATCATAAAACTATAATGTTCCTCCACACAAATGGTCATTCCAACAACAGATGAGTTCTCCAATTTAATAGTTACATAAACAGACAATTTAAACATACTATGTAATATGGCTCTAAAGAATTATGCAAGATATATGTATATCAGTTTTTTTTAATATTCGTAAGCAAAATATTTTACATTTTTAAAGATAATAGATGCACGATAATGCTTTTATAACTATGTTAAGATTCAACAAAAAATGGGACAACGTATAAAATATAGAGGTTTTTTTACGATAAATCCATAAAATCTATTTATGAGATAATTGTAAGTCATCAAAAATAAATGAGAATCCACATTATTAAAATTGAGCAATTTTAAGTTAAATAAGAATAATTTAAAGTAATGTACGTTATTTTATATTTTTGATAATTTATTCTTAAATTTTGCTATATTATATGGACAAATGAAGATATTACAAAGATTATTTTTGGTAATTTTTTGACTTCAATCAGTAGGTCTAACATACTAAAACACGTCCACATTAGTATTTGAAGCAAATTTGAAGTTGGTGAGATATTCAAGATATATTCGTTGAAGGTATCTCATAATAACCACCCAAGATTTTAAGTCCAATCTTTTGCATAAACAAAAGTTCGTAATTTTGGTAAAGAATTATCCCTGCTTTGCTGCAAGATTCAAGGGGAATGATTCAATAGTTAATTTTGATCCTAATTTTCCCTTTCTTTAATTGAGTGTTGTTTAAATTTGGCTTCCTCTTAAATACAACCATGCTATAAGAACCCTGATTCCATCAGTTTTACCTCCAAAAAGAGGGCCTAATTAATGAGGATTTTTACAGATGGATTTCCCCTCAAAAAATATCACCAAAGAATCATCCAAAACTAGTGTGTAACTAAATAGAATCCAAATTTGCTCGATTTATTTCATATCTGTTTAGAAAAACGAGTAATTTTTGCACAAAATAAAGCAGAATGAAAAAAAAATCATAAGACAGTCGAGCCCTTTTTTGAGCGATTGCTCATAAATCCTAAGTCTAATCATTACCTTTCATCTCAATTACAAGCTTTAAAACAATCCCTGAAGGAATTGCAGGTTGCAACAAGTTCCTGAGTGTGTATTCTGACAGTATATTTCTTGATATCAGTCTTTAATGTTGTGAAGATGTTCACAAGCTGGCCCCACTAGATTGCCTTAAAAATAGGAATCCAAATAGTTCAGGCCGAATGAAATGGAGGTCCATATTTGAAGGTACAAAAAAATAGGACTATTTTTCTTTGCAGCGGGGTTTTTAACCTGCATGGTGTACTTAGAGTAGTCTTAATCGACACATAGGGTTGGGGTTCATTTTGAAGTATTCGGCGAGGGCTAATTTTTTTGTGAAGTGGCCATAGTGGCTTTTTTATCTGTTTGGTGGTCCCATCATTCACAAAATTAGTTTTGGGCCGAGGTATTCTGATTTCATTATTAAATGACGGGAAGTTTTCCCATGGACAACTTTCCACACTGGCAATTTTTTTACAGGTAATTTTCCTAGAACCCCTTTATTGATATCTTACACGTGTTTCACTCCACATTCTAACTAATATAAAAATATTTTTAATCAAAGACAACAATAATCATGCCTCTTCTTGAAAAGTCAATTGTGAAAAGGGTTTATAATAATTAACAACGCCTACCATTTTTATGGTATTACATAATATATGAAGGATCTTCACACATTTCCCTTTCATTATTTAATCGGTTGATTTCTGAACAAAGCTATTTGAAGCTTTTAATAACCCTTAAAATTTGAAAAATATTTTTGTGGGAGCAGCTACCTGTCATGACGTTTAATTCGTTCAGTCGAAAGCAGCTGGGAGATGAAGAAAATAAATAAATAGATTCCATTCTGTATATAGCAAGGACATATGAAGGAATTACTCAAATACCTTTTCTCAATTCTCCTACGAATCCAACAGGGGATTTCACTTATAATTCCCAAATAAATAATAAATTTTACTCTTCGTTATTTATGAGCACACCCACTTGTGATTATTTTATGTAAATTATTGTTCACCCGCTCATTAGTTAATTCCTTTCCATCATATCCGGGTTTCTTATTAAAGGACAATCAAATTTATTTTGTCCAAATATAGTTGGCTACAAAATAACTCTTTCCTTCACAGAATATCCTTTTTGAAGGAACACTTTATTTTCTTTGTTGAATTTCTCTTGTGAATCCCAGTAGGTTTTATGGTTAGAGTAATTCATGGTGCCCTCAGTAGCCCCCAGCAGACAATTAACCAAATTTGGATAAAAATAGATCACTTGATTGTCATTTCGTCACTTCATTTTAGCTTTGTTCCTGTGATTAAATATGCATTCAGGCCTTTATATATCAACAAAGAACAAGAATGATGTCTATTTTCCGCACAGTCTTTAATTTTTTTTATTGGTTATAAAATTGAAAGATCTCATTTAAATAAGAAAGACAAATTGACCTTCAACTGCTTAATTTTATAATCAATACCTAGTCGTCCTTGAAACTAAAGTTATCATTACTTTTTCATTCAATTAAAAGAAAGTAAGTAAATTGTCCGTAAGCAACTCCCTTACTTAGTTTAGAATCGATTAAACCTATTAAAACTTTTAATATAATTTACAATATCCATTATTTAATTAAATTAAACATAGAATAGAATATTGTATTTCATTGATAATTAAAATTGTTTAATTAAACATATCCTTAATGAAGCACCATGAGGTGTAATTATAAAAACTCCATTTAAGTATAAGCATGTTTATGTATATATTTAAGTACATATTCTGATATAGTTTGGAAAATATTTTGACCTTAGAGACAGTCAAACTAGACATTGATATCCAATTCAATCAAGTTGTAATATAAAATATTTATTATTTTAAATCAGGAACATTTAAGGATAATGTATATTACAATGTATTCCCCAAAATTAATTATGGATTTCATAAATCTGTTGCTCTTACATGACAGGGTCCATAGAGAAGTCAATTCACTCAAACCAACCCCCTCCAGCTTCAATTAAAGCCTCCAACCTGGCCTTGATGAGGAACTCCTTGTCCATACTGGAACCCCACAAGGAGTCCACAGTGTTATGTCCACGTTTATCGGGATCTTGCTCATAGACACTCCCATAATAGTAGTCCAAGGGGTTCAGATCCAGGTGGCTAGGGGGACATATTTGCTTGGCCCAAAACATAAAGGTCTTAAAAATGTTCCCATTACCCAATTTCGACAAACCACCCCAATTTAAAATTCTAGCATGACACTGGATCTCTCGACATCAAGGAAATCTCTCTCTCTCTCTCTATCAACATTATCTATGGAAGTGTTTTTGCACCCAGCACGGAGGCACACATTAATAGCCGCAGGGCATTTGTATTCGGAGGACATCCCAAGGATTTTGTATTTTTCTTATACAGTTATGTCAGTTGAATCTGATGGGCACACTTTTATAAACGTAAATCTGAGGTTTTCCAAGATATTAAAGTCTAAACTTCTTCTGAATTTAAAATACCTACCCCGTATTTAATTTATTATAGAGGCCTATTTTCTTAATAGATTATTTTTGTCCTCTTTAGAGTAATTAAATAGATTAATTGTATTTCTTAATGAATTGATGGTCTTTATAATTATTTTTTTTCATATCAAAGAAACATTTACCCTTAAAAGTAATCAGAATCATTTATGATTCCCGTTTGGAAAATACATATACATTTATAAAGAGTTCTATACAATAGGGTATAAAACGCTTGGGGAAAAATTATAGTTGCAATCTGAACATTTTTTTTTCTTTTATTTCTAAAGCTGTTAGTACAATTATTTAAACATTATATAAGAGAGAAGATACAATTTACGTATAAATTAATCACTAGTGCATGTGCTCATGAATGACAAAAAGTAACCATGATGGTTTTTGTGGAGTTATAAATGAAAGCCTTTGATGTACCTAGAGTAGAATTGAGTATTGGCCACGGAGGCATTCCTGTATTTGTCCTTGCTAGTTACAGAGCCACATTTTTTTCTTCCTTTAATGCAATGCACTATTTGCATAAACAAACAATTTAAATATACTATATAATATGCCTCTAAAAAAATATTTTATTTAATATTCGTAAGCTAATTATTTGCATATTTTGAGATAATAGAAGCACGAAAATGCTTTTATAACTAAAAATGGCATAGAGTAAAGAGTTATACACAGGATTATTACAATACATTATAAAAATAAGTTATTTTCGTTCAAATGTAAGTATTTTAATACATTTTTCAATGAAATCAAATGGAATTATTGAAAAAATAAGTTTTGTAGAGATACACATAATCTGTCATAAATATTATTTTAATTATAAGTCAAAAATGGCTTCTTCCAATTCAAAAAAGGATAATAACTAGAATTGAGTAGTTTTTAATGATAAAACTATCTTTAAAAATTAGAAATGGAAAAATAATTGTTTGATGAGACAAGGAGTATTTTAGCTCATTGCCAAAACTCATTCCAAGTCACATTCATTATTTTTAATTTCATATCAAATACTTGCACTTTTTTATTCTTGCATGAGTAGAACTAAACGCTTACGAGATTTAATTCATTTTATACAGTGCTCCCTGTATATCATATTTATTTTTTTATACATTATTACTACCTATATGGTATGCATCAAGGCTATTAGAAATACAGGGTTAGATCACCATGTAATTGAGCTTGCAAGAATTTTCAATTTGATGTTCTGTACCGACTGATGGGGAAGACAGATAGATTTCGACGTCATAGAGAATAACAACGGTATATTTACATCATGTAATACTAAAAATAATATTGTTAATAGTGATAGTATGTACGCTTTGACGTCACTATTCAAAAGCGTGGTGGAAGTCAAACATTAGTCAGAAAAGCGTTTTGGTATAACCTTGTATTTTACTAAGCTTGGTATACATCAGGGATTAGTACTGTTCTTAATACGCTCAGATATTTTTATAAACATGCAGACAAACTTTGCTTATTTGTTATTGAGTGTGGTCTGAAAAGTTTCAGACCTCAACATGAAGATGGCAGCACTGGTAAATCAAAGCTATAAACATTGCATGACATTTACTTATCAAATTTTCATCCATTTTGGCCCTCCAGTTGTTAAGTAACTATCGTTTGAGTATCTTTGTTAGGTCGGTAACATTTCCTACCACCCTCGTAGATGAGTAACAAAAAAATAGACAAAATATAACTTTGATCTTGGCTTGCCAACATTTCTTAAATTCTTCAATAATGTTTGTATAATATTTTTTGAAAAAAGGCTATTTTTTTAATAAAGTTTGAATTGAAGCACTTGCCCTTATAAATATTTTGAAACTAACTTTTTATGAAACAGAATACTCTGAAAAGAGTAATATTTTTTCGAGGTATGGTCTTGCGACAACACTCGTGGAAACTTTTCTAGATTTTTCATAGATATGAAGCTTCTAGTGAGTGTATATAATCTAATGAAAGGAGTATAAACTTCTATGAAAAAGCATTATAAATGTAGTCTTGAATATTCAATTCCCATTCTTGTAAATTGTATTTATATTTAAATTTATGTTTATTTCTTCTTGAATTCATAGGGGCTTTAAAAATGAAATGGAAAATAACTCATTTAATTAAAAATACAAATACGTAAATTAGTGTTGTGCAATAGTAGTACAGAGTACAAACACATTTAAAATGATACAATACTTCATTGTTTATATTTATTAGGCCGTAGCAGTAGGCCCCGGTATTCCCTAGAGTTATTAGGCGTCGTCGATCGGGAAAACTTTGTCTAAAAATATGGAAGATAACCGGAAGCTTCATAAATAACACACAAACTTAATTAAAGGCCGTGTGTCACACAGAAACAGAGAGAGCTTTGAACCATTTTCCTCCATCCTCAACTACTTTATTGAAGTCCGTGTGTTTCCATTCCTAGTTAATTTAACACTGCTTCGTCTCATACGCTAAGAAACCTATTTCATTGGTCAGAGTCCTTCAGTATCCTTAATATATGTATAACTTATCTTTATCACATTTACATTAATTCAATTTATTTTCTGCTATCCGTGATGTACGATCTACATGGACAATTATAGAAACTAGACACTTCAACAAGCTCACCCTCATTTCTTTATTATACTGTCAGTCACTTTTCTCACTCAAAGAAAGCGGAAGATGATTCTATAATCTTAAAGATAAAGTGCCTCTTTATTTTCTATAGTTTGAACTGTAAAACATATCAAATTCTCCTATTACATATGAATAGTTATTGTATCTTGTATGAAATCATCCTATAGAAATATTAAAAAACGAAAGACTTTCATTAGGAAAAATATTATGGAAAATACGGCAAGAAACTTAAGCAGAACTGAGGGGAAAGTATTTTTTTACTTCAATCCTCTTAAAGTCAACTCCGCTTCGTCTCCTACTCTAAAGAAAAATTTTTCGGGATAAGGGTCATCTAGTGTATATACCAATTGTCGCTACAGTTTCCTAACTTACTGAATAGGGAATCTTCTTCTACGCTGCTTGTCACGTGTTGGAATAATAATCTAGTGAATATCCAGGATCTCCACACAAATAAATAAAGTGAATAGCATTAATAACTTTTACCCTAATAAATTGTTTTATTGAAGAGAATAGTTTAAATGTAACAAAAATTTAATCTAATTGTTTCAATTATTGATTGGGCACATTAGAAAAAAAATAGAATATTAAATTTATTTTTCTAAATTTAAATTCCCTGATTATGAGTTCTCCCTTATTTTAAATCTTATTAACTCATTCAGCTTTATTTTGGACATGCAAATTTTACTTCTTCCTATATCACCAATGGATGGATCGTAATAGATGAAGAGGACGAGCTAATCGAAACAATGTTGTCTCCGAACACAAACAAATATTAAGAATGAAATTTTAGAAATTAAAAAAAAATAAGAATCATAATCGTGTAAATAATGTTTGATATATTGTACTATGATCAAATTTGCATGGTGGTTTAGTACTAAATCTTTCAGAAAATTAGCTTCCATTTCAAAAACCAAATATAAATACATATTTGACGGAAGATTTTCAGATTTTAAAGACTACGAATATAAAATTATATCATCTGAGTAGAAAAGATGTATCCAATTTTTTATCAAATGGGAGGAGTCCGTAAAAAAATGAAGTTTTCCACTAGGAATAGCTGGGTAATTTATTTCATTTATATTTTCAGATTTTTTTCTACAATGTATACCAAGTAATTTTCCCACAACAAAATTTTGAGATCCCATAACTCTAGAAATGTTTATAAGATCAATTCCAAAATTGTTGGATATTTTAATTATATCATTTATAATTGGACCAATATTTAATCCGTCATAAGCATTTGCTATAAAATAATCTGCTACTACTTGCTTCCATCTCAGCGTGGAAACTCCTAACAGCAAAAAAACAAAAGCTTCGCCTTCCGAATATGGAAAAAATAATTCCCGCATTCTAGAGACACTCTTGCCATCATAATCAAGTGAAACCTTAATCCATTTAATGTTTTAAAAAATGTTCTATCAATTTCTGACATACTTCTGACCTTAATCTTCAGCATGTGAAAGACTTTATGAGAGATTCCATCATATAACAAAAAGAATTCAGTCCTTTTCTATTAAATTATAATGCAAGGTTGTAAATATGTCATAATCAGACTTCCCACAGGTCATTCTCAATTTCAATCATTTAATTGAATCATTAGAAAAACTTGGGCTTTTAGTATTTTTAACATTAAGATTTTTGATCAAATCAGAGTTATAACATTTCAATTGATAAATACTTTAGTCTTTCAGACAACTTATTTTTTGGGGCATTAATTTAAATGTTGGGTTCCAAAAAGATATAACAACATGTTGATGTTCTATCTTTTGTACATAAATATGGTAATCATCACATATAGTCTGCACTGTGTGGAATCAAATTATAGATAGGTAGAAGTTGATCTAACATTCCCATCGGTGATACATACATATGTCACTAGCTCATAAGACATTATAAATCCATCACAATAGTTATGATCAAGTGGTTGAAGTGCTTGAATCTTCAGAATTGCTTCAGATTTTAAAATATTTTTGTTTATCCGCGATGGATTTGAGAGAAACATTTTCCTCTCAAAATGATTTCCACAAATAAACTGGCTTCCAGTTGGGAGGATATTGAAAGCTAGATAACTATTCCTTTCTTCTAGTACGTTCTTCAGAGCTTTCGGCAAATTGAAATCTGAATAAGTGTAAGTTTCCATTAGTTTTTGAGTGTGGAATTTCCTTGATACCAATGCTAAATTTTTTATCAGAAGATTGATTCAAATGCGACTTTTAGTAGAAATTAGAGGAAACGCGTGTCACATTAAATTGTTATCAAGCTGGCCGGTGGGTTTTACTACTTTCTTTTAACACTTTAGTTCTGGTGTAGTGAAGGTGAATGACTCACAATGCACTGGCAGGCCTGTTATCGAAAATGTCAATAAAGTCATGGAAAATATCGAGTTAAACCGTCATGTTAGCAGACCCAAGAATAGCCCAGGAGCTGAACATCGATCATAGCCCAAATTTTAAAGTGCCCTCTACAGGGCATTATTTCCACTGATATTATTGTAAAGTAGCTCGAGAAGAGTTCCCCATTACTGTTTATTTATGTTAGGTCTAATTATAGTTCCTGTTATTTTTATAAAAATTAGTGAAGATTGATTGAGAAAGATAATAAAGTTATTTTGCAAAGATTGTTCTCTGGGACGTCCCCTTTAGATTTAGGACAAAAAAGGAATGGAGGTCAAAATCTGCATATGCTACATCCTGAGCCCGTATGGTCAAACAAGTACATAGGTCTATATCAGTAGATTGTTCTCCTGAATGTTGAAATGTAAAAAATTAGTCAGTACAACCATTTTACTGTTAAGAAAATCAAGTTTTTTTTTGAAAATTTTGTGTTTGATGCTCACTGGCATGAAAATAAAAAAGGTAGAAACGTGACATCACAAATCATTAAATTTGGATTTTTAAAACTCCAATTTCTTAAAAATGACTTGGCTTTATTGATTTACTAAAGGTACTACCCGGCATACACCGGATTAATTATCTTAGTTTCTAAGATAAATTGATATCCACTTCAAACATATGTATCCTGCTAAAATGAAAAGCTACAGAGCTAAAACTACAGCACAAATAAAAGGTATATTAAATTTTTATTTATAACGTAATTTGGGCAAACTGATTCACAGTTTCCCCACAACGTTTAAGAGGCAGGCATTGACTCCCAGTGTGGTATAAAGGTCAGCATTTCCCACTTAATACATCTTGGTAGTAAAACGAAGGACCTCATAGATATAACTGGCACAGTACCTGTCATTTTAGTTGTTGAAAGCCCTGTTCACACTCAACAGCTTGTAGTCAGAGTTGATCCTGACGCAGTTTGAATTTGATCTTTTTTTCATTTTAATGTTCATTTAATTAGTTAGATGGAGTTGAATTGATTAAGTATAAGTAAAAATTATAGTATTACAACTCCTCCAACTAACCCAGGAATCTTGTGTGAAGTCCATATACATAAAGTACATTTATTTCTCTAGGAATCACCTGGACACGAAACTTCGCACATTCAGCTCTATTTGATTTCATACTGTTTAGCATATTTTGACAATATAGTATTCGTTTGGCTTTTATTGGCTCAGTTAGAAGCTACCACTTTTTCAATGCATAATTATACATCCCTTGTTTGCTCACACAACTTGCAAGTGTCTTGTGCAAAAATCTCCGTTCTTAACAAGTATATTCATGAGGGTCTTAGGTATGGCCTCTATTGCATGCTTAAAACAGACTGTGGGAGAGCATCCTATAACTTCATGGACCATGCTTAGCTCTATCGACCTTATTTGTGCCCTTAAATTCCTTCAACATACAATAAACCCTCACTTTTGAGTGTTTTGTGTGGTTCACGATCACGTTTGGAGGGTTTTCGGTCCGGGACAAATCGTAATTTTCCTCCATCTTCCACTGATGACTGATAAAAAAAACTAGACACAAAAGTATAAAGAGTTTTTGCAATCCTTCATTTGATGCTCACTTCAGCTTTTTTAAATAAGCAAGATACAGACGTTTTAAGTTAATCTCAATTTATCTCAAAAACCTAACATAACGCTCTTAAACTGCTCTAGGATATCTAGACCGAAACCCAACACTAATGATCAAAACAAATTGAGCAATATCCATACATCAATTATATCATTATAATTATATATATCAATCTTGTTTGGTCATCCAGGTTGTTTTTTTTTTAAATATTTTCCAGGATAAACCCATCTAAAGTGCTGCTATTAATGTTAAAATGATATATGTATTCTTATAAAAAGTTCGTTTATGTCTTTTTCTCGTTATCAGTACTCCTTTAATCAAATATATACTTGTTTTGCGCATTTTTATTAATATTTATAGAAGGAAAAACACATAAATTATTTACACTTGTATGCATAGCAGTGTGTTTTATATTAGGAAATGAGATTTAGACTTAACGATTTTGTACTAATGTTCCAACAAATACAAAATATCATTTATATAGTTGGATATGGGGAGAATTACTATTGAAATTCGGAAATGGGTTAATTAAGAAAAAAATATAAGGAATCTAGGAAATACAATTGAACATGAGCTCATGTAAAGTTTTTTGATAATCAATAAATAACACGGATCTAACACGGTGTCTGTAAATGCAATGTATTAAAGTCCATAGCAGGATCATGGACGAATAAGGAAACATGTTTATTTAGTATTAATTATTAATTGAACCCCAAAGAACATATTTCAGTCAATGTATCCACCCTCAGAATGTATCGTGATCCCCAGGTGGTAGCAGAAGCTGTTGCAAAACCTCTGGATGTGTTTGGCGTTCTTGAAGGCCCAAGTATTGTTGACAAAGGTTTTCAGGGCGCAGAGTCCGTTGTAGTGTATCCTGCATACATTGAACTTCACATGTGCCTATATAGAATAGTCTAGGGCCTCCTTTCCCAAAATAGGAGATACTGCGCCCTTGTGGCTGTTGCTTTGATCTAGGGGCCTTAATGATAAAATAGACCATTGGGGGCGGTTGAGCAAAAAAACGGTGATTCCATTTTATAGAACAGAGAAACCAATCTACAAAATTAATAAAATGTGACTACAAGGTAATAGCAATGAATATTATCAGGTTGATAGTATATAAGTAGGTTATATTGAGATTTTATTAATGTATTTCCTAATTGGTGTCTTAATATTTTATCATATACTAAGTACACTATTTCTCAAATAGAAATAGACTACGTAGAATAAAAACTATTACTTTAGTTCTTGAGCCGAATCACATTCATGAGAATGGTAGCTTTCGAATGAAACACACGATATAATAGTTTTATCAAACAACAGGGGACTTTTCAAGTTGTTAATCCCGAACACGTCGGTTTACGTTTCATAACTTTGTGACGGAGTAGCTATTAAATACATTATTGGATGCATACAGGCCTAACAGCATCACTGAAGTAGGGTATTTGGTGGTGGAGACATATCGGTGCTCCTCTCCTACATTCCCAAATTTCACTACTCGAGTAATCTGCCCTTTAAAGACAGGGTCAATAGTAAAGGTCTTCTCATTAGAAAAGATCACAATAAGTCCAGAGGTTCCCTAAAGATGGTTTAGGATCTTTTTTGTACACTCAAAACGGACTTTTCTCTTCGGTACTGTCAACAAAGGCCGCTGAATACGCCACAAAGACTTTCTTCTACATTTTTAGAGCCTTGGACACCACAAAAGAGGACTTATTCATCTTCCTGGTCATTGCAACAATTGGGTAATTGGTTTTTTTCTTAAAGGCCGACTTTAGTCAGTTGACAGATACGGAGGGCTTTCTGCCTCCTCCTAGAGAGTGTTTGAGGTACTCTCCGACATTCAACTATATGTAAACATTGTAAATCGTCTTCCTAGAGGGCCAAGTCTGATCTCTGATGGTCTTCAGGGACAATCCCGCGAGGTGGAGCCCCGCTAACACAATCCTGTGTTCATTGTGGCGACTAGAATAATGTTTTTCTTAGCCATCGACAGCTAATTATGTGTTCTGTAGTATTGCTCATTGGACATTGCAAAAAAATAACTCTTAACCTCTCAGAATTTGTCTAATAGAGATAACGGCTCGCCCAATCTATAATGATGCTAAAGAGCTTAAATTGATGGGGTTTTTTTTCTTTTTCTTGGCCATAAGGCAAGCCATTTGGTTTAATATTCAAGAATTCAAAAAACACAATAGGTTTTGAAAACAATTAAAATCACAAGAAAAACAAGACCATTATAAAACTGATAAAATAACAATGGTGAAGGGTTAAAAATCAAGCTAATTTGGTTAAAACATTATAATACAATTTCACAATGGGCATAATTTTTACATTGTTATTTTCTTTGACAGTTTGTAATGTATGGATAATATATTGCGGCTCAGTTATAATTGCATCGATCTTTTTGTTGTTCGAAGTAAATAAAAAGCCTTGTTTATGTATTTGGCATCTAAAAAAATTTTCTAAGAGTTTTCGTTATAAGTGTCAGCTAAGATTTTACAATCCCACAGAATATGGACGGTCATTTCTGTTGTTGTTTTTCAGAAGAAACAATTACAGGGTGTCCACGATAAATTGGAACTATCTTAAAATTCAACCTGCTTGATAAAAATGGAATTTGGAGTGTATTTGTTAATACGAAAAAGTTAGACATGATATTAAACAATCTATTTATTAAACATGTCCTCCCTGAGCAGCCACCATCTTGTCCATCCTGCCCCTAAAGGATTTGCATGCCCTGATGACTTCTGCAGAATCGACAGCATTCCACTCCCTCGTAATGGGGCCCTTCAGAGCCGCGATGCTCTTGTGGCTGACCTTGCACACATCCCTCTCCAACTTCCCCTACAAGTAGTAATCACACGGATCAAGGTCGGGTGAGTTGGAGGGCCAGGTGTTGCGATCCCAGAAAGTGATGTCGTGGGAGTTGAAGAGGTTAGTGGTCCTCATGGCGATGTGTGCGAGCGCTGAGTCTTGTTGCAATATGAACTCCCTCCCAGCGGCCGTATCCTTCATCCAGGGGATGACGAACTCCTACATGGCTTCGCAGTACCTTGTTGTGTTAACCCTTTCCTTGGGATTGAAGAAGAAAGGAGGCATCCCTCACCGGTTCTGCAGATGACACCCAGGGTCATCGCAGAGGTTGGGAACTTTGTGGTGAAGACCGCAGGGACCTCTTCTCTCTCCTTGGCAAGCCACCTGTCATTCTGGACAATGTAGCTTCTGTCGACAGTCCAGTTTTTCTCGTGGGAGAAGAAGATGATTCTTCCTCCATGGCTCTTCAGGTCATTGAGGAGACGCTTACTGTTGGTGAGCCTGGTGGCCTTCATAAATGCCGTGAGGATGTATTGTTTGGCCATTCGGTATGAATTGTACCCGAGGTCCTCATTCACAGCCTTGGAGACCAGCTGCTTGCTCACTCCACGGTTCTTGGCCAACCTGGACAAGGAAGTCCCCGGCAAAGCCTTGATGGACTTCCGGAGGCCTTCAAGGAAATGGGGAGTGCGGATTCGGTCACTTCTCATGTTTTGGGCCTTGCGGCAGACCAAGGCCCACAACATGAGAAGTGACCCCCAAACACAACGGTGTTCCGGGTCTTCAATGCCTGGGAGGTTGAAGACCCTGTACACAGTTGTCTTGGGGTAGTAAAGAAGCTTGTCCCGCGCTAACCAATTCAAGGATGGTGTCTCTCCTTGCTTGTTCCATGATAACTATTGTTTGCGTCAAAACAATTGTTGTGGAAGTTATAGTGTATTTTTCACGCAACTTTTCATATTAGTATGATGTCCACATTATGGATCTAAATGAAGTGTAAAGTAGTTCCAATTTATCGTGGATACCCTGTAGATTGGCTTTGTTTAAAGTATTAGCTAACAACTTCGAGAGTACCTGGAAAAATTTTAATTTGAACCCCTTCTCAGGTGGCGTCAACAATTTATTTTTAATTGCTTTAATACTTTGATTAGGATTCCATGCAATATCAGGGCGACTTAGATAAGGAATAAAAGGAGTAAAAGTAGGCGAGAATTGTCAAAGCTTTAATAGTGTTTTTGAGAGGCTACAAATTGATGTTAATACATAAATATGTCAACATCAAATCAGGCAATTGGAACTTGATTTATTCTCCAAAAACCAACTTTTTTTACACCTTTATGTTTTGGACAAAGGATATGTGGCCTCCTAGATAATCGGATCTAAATACCTTGGACTATTTTCGCTGGGGCATCTTGTGGAGAGAGTCCAATAAACATGCACATAACACTGTTGACTCCTTGTGGGCCTCCATTCTTGAGATAGTGGCAATATGGACATGGAGAGGTTGAAGGATGTGGTTGAAGGTGGAAATTGTTTGTTTGAGGGTTTTTACTTCATAATAGACCTCCTCACGTAAGAGGAAAAGATTTGTGATTTAATTTTAGGAAATAAATTTTTATAAACATTATCCTTAAATTTTCCAAATTTATCTCATCTCCCTATATTTAATGTATTTACGATGTATGTACTCCTATGTGAAATAAATGAGTTCCATTCTCATTAATTATTCAACCACCAACAAGGCCTACTTGTTACAATCTTATTCTTACTTCTTTGTGTTTGTGAGTTTTTACACCTTTCTTTTCTATGAATTATTTATGGAAATTTAAAAAAAAATTACTAGAGTGCCTTCATTTTGAAGTTTTTTCTTTGCTTTTTAATGGGTCAAACCTTCTTAAAGTTTAAGCCCATTTATTTAAATAAAATAAAACTTGAAACAAAATATAAATAACACTTGTTTGTTCCACATATTTTACATTTCATCTTAACTAATCTCGTAACTAAAATAAATTAGAATGAATTTGATAATATTTAGTAGTGATGTGGTTGCACAATCTCAACTTAATTTTAAACTTTGGACCTTTGACGTCACTAAATATACGTAGTCCTAAAAATAATTCCGGCTTTAATTTAAGTTAAAACGCTGCAACCTGGCCAAAATTTTATATTACTTACTTGTAATATCCGTTGATTGATTTATTAATTGACTTCATATACATATAGACAGGCTTTATAAGTAAAATAGTCTGTTTCTTTCTGCAAACAATGTATTCAAAGTAAGGTCAATATAAAATTTAAATGAATTCAATAGATACTATAGTAAACAATGCATCATCTGGCCTTGGTTTGAGGTCGTTTGATTTATAAATATTGAACGCCAAAGACAACCATTAGTAGATTTACTTCGCGCCCAAATTTGTCCTTCTGAAATAAGAAGGTTTGTCGTTCTTTCTTTCCGTCAATTCTAAGAATCCAATCGTATTTGGAAGCTGGGAAAATATCCAGATGATATGGTGACAAGAGAAGAGAAGAGATGATCAAATGCACGGGATGATTTCAATGAAATCGTTACTAAATGGTAAAATACTATACAGCATCCTCTCCATGACGAAAGAGTTGGGAGCTACGTCACATTATGAACTTGGAATAAAGTCCTATGTTAAAACTCTCAATCTGTACTTCACTGAAAAAATGAAAACCAAGTGGCAAGAGAGGTCCAAGATGCTATTTTTGAGCATTAAAAAAATGTCACCTATCAAGATCTTCTCTGATAAGAAGATTTTTCACTCGACTGGACTATTATTTTTGGGGTGGCATTGAGAGGAAGGCCTGTTGGGCACCACCCCCCCCACGATAATATTATTGATTTAAATGCTTCCATTGTCTAAGAATGGGCTTCTGTTGATTCCGCCAAATTATCATGGTATGCCAAAGTTTCCAAGGTATGTGTAACTGCAGATGGTGGTTAATTTGAATTTTGAATCTTAAGAATGAATTGTAGGAAGTATAATTCGACCATTGTTCCTTAAATATCTGATTCATTGTTAATTTATCTCTCCAGACTCTAATTCTAGTCAAGAAAGGAGAGGGGAGGGGGGGGGATTTCCAAGAAGTAGTAGAACTCAGAGCTAGTTCTACCGTGATCCGGGCCTGTGAGCAAATAAATGTCCTTTTTCAAATTACCTTTATTTTATATATATAAGTATTAAATTTGACCTTTTTTAGTAATTATTTTTATAATATTTATGAATGACATCACTTTTCTTTATGGAAAATCATTCTTTATTATGGAACTAACAGTAGTACTTGTCTGCTTGTATTTATTAGGAACTGACAAACATAAACATTTTGCTTTAATAATATAGAAGATGACACCCAAACATACTCTTGGTGATATCCTCCCTTTTCCATGAGCTCACTCACACGTAGTTACTCACTCAATACTTACACGTTCCCACCTCAAGAAGAAAAAGATATAAATAACAGATAGAGGAACAAAATTTAACACGACTTGATGAGCAAGGGAGGACTTTATCTAATTGCCAAACCTCATCTAAAGTCCCATTCTTTAAAAAAAATTAAATATAAAGTACTTCCTGATTTTTTTTTCTATTTTAATAATTTGAATTAAACGTCTTCGAGATTTGATTCATTTTATACAGTGCTTCCGGAACATCGTACACCTTTTTTTTTCTTTAAACTGTATTTATATATGAATCAGATATATATAGTGCACCTGGTGACTTCTAAAAATTCATTTATAAATTATTCACCAGGTGGCTCGTAAGTTGAATAATATTACTTTTAAAAATAAAAAAAATTACGACACTTAGCAAGATTTTTTGCAAAAGAGCTGATGCTACACTCAATTTAGTCAAATTGTATCAAATTACTCAATACTCAATGTGTATCTTATGGTCACCCAATGAAATACCATAATTTCCGTAATGGAAAATCCTTTTAGATTGAAGGAAACAAGAGTAAATGTTATTATATACACCCAGGAGGGGAAAGAAAATCATATCAAGTCCGAGGATAGATCTTGCTTTTTTGATAAATTGTATTCATATTTGATGTAAGGACGTTTTTTTGAAAATATTAATATTTATTTGTATTTTTAAACTGGCTTTACAAAAAATAATCAATCCATTTCGGCTAGTCTTTTATATTAACATCTACTTAGGAAATATATTTTAACTTTTAAAAACAATCATCCATTACGTGGACTCTTTCAAGAGTGGGTATCGGTACACCGGACCCAAGTGCCCCCTTCTCCGACCCTATTGGTCCTGTAATATCATGGGGGGGGGACTATCTTTAGTACTTTGTTTCAAGACACAATATGACACTCTTTTTAGTCCTTCTGTAAACAAACTGTTAATAGGAAAATGTAGCATTGTTTGTGATCTTAGTTTTCTAACATTATTTGTATATTTAAGACATGTAAGTAAACTTCCCAAGGTCACATTGGAATACATTACCACAAACGAGCATTACTCTTTTCCTTCTAGTATTTCCACCTTTCCTATAGTAAAAAAATAATTAGAACCCTTTCGTCAATTCAAATAAATCATAATAATTTATGAGAAAGGGAATACTAATAATAATTCAGCAAAGGAAGGAGTCTTCAATTTATCAAAAGAAAAGTTAGATTCGCTTCCAATATACATATATACAACTTCTATTCTTTTTTCTAACTTTTTGTAATATTAAATGGTTTAACCATATAATACACGAGCCCTGTAAGTAAAGGCTCATGTGTGCCTGCTACAAATGACATGAAATAAGTTCATAATGGCATTAGTCAACCATTTGTCATATTTTTTGGGAAAAAAACAACATTTATTAGATTCAAATTGTCAAATGTTGTTTACCTAAAAAAGAAGCCTGTGAAAAACTTGATGTTTAAATTAAATAAATGTATTATAACTGTAATTTAATCATTTCACAAGGCTGATTTTTTGATATAGGTATATCTAATAAATACTTCTTTTTTTTCCATAAAAATATGACAAATGATCTTCGACTTATGACTTTTTGAACCAATGTCATGTTAAGAGTTGAGTATTTTAAAATGAAAAAAAAATAGGAAGAAGTGATAGTGGAAGAAATATATTTGGTACACCTGAATTAAGACCCTTGTTAATATCCGCTACCTGTTGGACGATTTTGAGGGTAAAAAATAGTTTACTACTATAAAGAGGAAAGCCTTAAGTTTTTAAAATAACATTATAGCAGGAAAACGTATTATAATTGTATTTAAATTCATATATATTTATTTTAGCATGCCTTTTTAAAACAATTTATACCATAGATAGGCGATAATTCTTCCTTTATAGGGGGAATTTTATCACAACCGCAACTTATTAAATAATGAGCAATATAGAAAGAAACTGTTTTGCCTTTTCTAATTTATAAACTAAGTTTTTTCATTACAAACTAATAAACTCTAGTTATGTCGTTGTCAGCTCTTTTACCCAATTTCTAGTGGGTGTGGTTCAACCTTCGCTTACAGCTTTCTATTATTATGTGGCTAAATTTATTAATATCTAACGAAGGGCTGTTTGATATAACAATATCACGTAATGAATGTTTTTTTAGGCAATCAAATGGTTTTTTTCGGTTCATCTTTTTATTCGTGTTTAATGATTAATTAAAGAGACTCTCCTAACATGATTGTTTTAGATCAATCGAAGAAATCGCCTTTAGTTGGTCAAAAATAAGAAAAAGAAAAAAGAGTGTCCATTACATGTGTGGAGGGTTCCTTTTTTTGATGAAGGAAACACTTTGACCCTACCCTAGCGCTTTCAAATGGAAGATGCAAAGACTAACCAAAATATTCCTAGTTGCAAGATGTTGCAGAAATCCTGATTCTATTGAACAAACAATCATGTCAACGAAATTGGACCGAAATCATTTAGTCTCTGATAGGAGGTCTGGCTGGACAGATCACATGTAAAAAATCGATGTTCATGGATTTCACTTAAAATTTGGTGAAGACCAATACAGCATGAAGCCCGAGAATTGTAGTAGCATCAACTAATAATTTTATTCCCGTCATTTTTTAGTTCCAAGGTTTTATACACAAACAAACGATAGCTGAATGATAAATAAATATGTTTAATATGTAACATAGAAGGCAAGGCGTGTGCAATCTCATCTGCACCGATGTATGTTCCAGGAAGATTTCAGAGACTCTTGGTATTTCCATTCTGACTGCTTATAACATCAAACATTCCATTAAGGATGGGAATGGTGTTGAAAGAGCTTCTACAGACATGTAGAAACAAAAAATCTACAGCAAAAATATGACTGACTTCTGGTCTTCCTTCCTGTAGCCCACTTTCAGTCTTAAGCTGCAGTTTAAGGCATCATGGATAATACTATCTGCAGCACCTATCATCCAAATTTGGATTCGCTCCGACATAATGAAGGCGTGGTACGTGAAGAACACGGCCTTCATCGTCAAAAGTTACCAATCTATTCGCTGGCCGGTCGAGGTCGTTATTGCATTTAAAGGATGACACATCCCTAAATGTAGTATCACATATTGGTTTTGAGTTGTTTTTTCTTCATTCCGTAAATATCACCTCTTTGCATAAGTTTTGGGACTTGTCTGTAAATATATGAATTGTTGACGACGTCATGTGTCTTTCCAAATTGTAAACATTGGCACTTGGCGTCATACGCATTTTAAAGTGTTTGATATATGTGCAGGTCGTATCATCGGTCATAGAGTAAGACTGAAAAATGGTTTGATGGTTTGATCGAAAAATCTGTCTAGAAAAAAATGTATAAAACTGAACCAAAAGAAAGTTCTGAAACTGAGTCTCAACCTTAGTAAGCACTGGTCACTCAAAAAAATACAATGAAAACATACATAGATAAGTCTAAGGGATTTCTATTAACGGTTTGTTCATAATTTGGCTGGAGTAGATCTAAATTCTTATTACTGCATAAGACATTCAATTGGGCCGGGGTTAATATATATAACATTAATATCCGGTTTGATCTGTATTTTGCTATAGTATGGCTTTGCGTTTCAAGACTCTTTTATTAACAAAACACATTCATTGTATATTATTTCGCAGGAATTACAGTCTCGAATAGTTCGGTATATACCTACAAGGTATCAAACTTCCAGATTGTTCGAGATATTCAAATTATAAATCGTAAGGATCTTCAGTGTGCAAGCAAAAGAAACCGACAAGGGGCATACTAAACTCAAGAAAATCCTTAACATTGTGGACCCTATATTATAATTAGTGAGGCTGATCGGGAACATTTTGGAAATGTTAAAAAAAAAAAAAAACACGAAACCAAAAATCAACAAGGTAACCTGATATGTGCTGTCATGACGTTTCATTAGAGTAGGTGCTATCAGCTGCTTTGTGTAAACTGAAATAAGCAAAAATACCACTCCAAAAATAATATGGAAAATTTTAGCTTGAATTACTCACATGCCGATCCTCAATTCCATCCGGAGTCCAACTAAAAACAAAAAGCACAACATAAAAATTCTTAGGATTTACAACTCTAAGTAATTTCATAGAGCTATTCACCTAAGGTTTTATTTATGTAACTATACAATAAAATAGCCATTTAAAAAATGTAAAAGTCCGCTGATAAGTAATCTCTAAATATATTTGTATTTGCATAAGGATTTCTTTCTGCAAAAAGTTAATTAAAATAAACATGGTAAAGGTATAAAATGATTTTTTTTTTGTAAATGATGTTTATTTATATATTACTATGTACCTATTTAGAAAGGAAACAAATATTGCATGTATATATATAGAAATAAAGAACAATATAATTGATTGTCATAATTACTAAAAAATATACCTTGCTGGTAAGTTAAAAAAAGAAACCGAAAACTGACATGGTAACCCTGTCAATTTTAAGAATTTATAGGAGAAGAAGAGCTTAACTGTCAAAACTTTATATAAGATTTGCTTAAAACGCCTGTGAGAGGAAGGAAATAAAAATCTTACTCCGTATCTGATAAGAAAATACTCATAACTAGAGTTTTAAATCATATGACCTTCAAGTATATAAAATAAAAACAAATGGTGAATTAATGCGGCAACACTAAGATTTAGAATAATGTTGTGTTAGCTGTCGTGAGATTCCATTAGAGGAAAGGTAAGCAGCTATGATATGAGAATGAATGAAATAAATACAAATACCACTCAGTATCTATCAAGGACTTTGACATGTAGGAATACACAAATGTGTGTATTTTGGGAATATTAAATAAAAGAAACCGAAAATCAATTTGAAAAAATATTTTGTAGGAGAGCAGCTTAGCTGTCATGACGTTTCATTAGCAGCTGTGACGAGGGAGGAGAAGGAAATAAAAAAGGACATTGTCTAGAATGACTCTGATGTTGATCACCAATTCTACTCTGAGTCCAACAAGGACTTACAATTATGCAAAAATCCTCAAGGCTCCGTCTTTTATGAGCACACACAAATATTTTGAATATTATTGAATGTAGTTTAATATGAGGTTCATTTCTTAGGAATTAAATAATAAGGACAACAGCTCAGAATAAGAAAACTTACTCTTCAGTTTGACAACTCTAAAGAACGGCTGAGCTAAAAAAATTCACCCAATTTTCATCACTGCTCATAACTCCAAAACAAACCCTCAGTGAGCACACTCAAAAGTAGTTACTTTATTTTGATGGATAATAACTATAACAGCTTTGGAGGATAAAGAAAAACACTAATCTGATTGCTAACTACAAAAATTTCGAGCGCGAATAAAGTCATATTTTTTTACTACTCTTCTCTATTTAATTATTTCATCAATATTTTTTTAATGCTCTCAAGTATGGTTATGACAGTCAGTAGTGTATTAATCGAGCAATTTCTAATGAACGCCGGCTTGACTTAAACATGCCCTTATCCTTTAGAGGATATATATCGTAAATGAATAATAATGACGTCCCATTTAATGTCCTTATCAAAATTTTGTTATAGAGGCTAATATGAGTGACAAGGGATGACTCACGATTAAGAGGGTCAATAAACACTACTACAAGAAATAATATAGAAAGCACTTGACCCTTCCGGCTCTATTAATTACAGGACTGCCTCATGGGTATGGTATGCCAATGTTCTTAATGTCATTACAATGCAAACGTAAGTCCCTCAAGTGGGGTTTCTCCATGGGATGAAACCCATGAATGGAGATCAATAGGGACTCCATTCAATGTGATTTATGCTTTTAATGATTATTTAACTTATCAAGCAATCAATTTAGTATGTATAAAAAGCTTACACAGAATAAAGCCTTAAAAAAATCATCAAAGTAATTGGATTGCAAGATTGGAAAAATAAATACATTGATTATAAATATATATATTGATTAATTATGATATACTTGGCATCAGAAAATTAATAAAATATGAAGATGAATTGTTGAAAAAAATAGGGAACAGTGGTGCCCATAAAATTATAGCAAACATTTCAATTACCAGTCGTAGGAGTTCATTTTCTCGAAATCCTCTGTCAAGTGCATCCCTCAATAAAAACCTCCAGAGTTGATTTGATAAGCTCTAAGACTCACAGCTCAACTTTGAAAAGCTAGTTTATACTGAGTTCAAGATAAGTCTTAATAGTATGGACGGGACACTACACTAGCAGTGATGTGTAAAATATGTCCTGTCAGTATGTAAAAATAAAAGAAACCGAAAATCCGCATAATCACCCTCTCAATTTGAAAAATGTTTGGGAGAGGAGCAGCTTAGGTGTCAGATATCAGCTGAAAGCAGCTTGGTGAGGAACAAAATAACCACAAACTCCACTCTGTATCTAGCAATGTAATAGGCAGGAATTACTTCCTCTTTTACGAGACCACAGGACTAGTTATTATTGTATATTAGTGTTATAGGTTTGAAATGAGCTGAAAATATATACGAGGACTCAAACTGAACTCCATTCCAATATAGTTTAGGACTCATATTGGACTCGATGAAAATCTTCAAGGACTTGTGAGCTAAAGTAATTTATTATATTCGATAATTTGTATTACGATTTTTAGATTTTTTGTATTAAATCTAACTCGGTTGAAATCCAAATTAAAGAGAAATTCTTTCAAATATATACCTATATTATCTACTCTGGCGTCAAACACAGCTGTCTTATCATTAGTGTTCTGAACGTTGCTTGAATTAACTATTGTCACCATCATTTTTTCGGGCATATAGCAAGTAAAAAACAACGCAAGGTCTTCTATGAGATTACATGTTTGCTCAGCGTTTTTACAGTATTTAGTATTTGAACGCTAGCATTCACCATAAAAGTTGTTACCTCATTAGTTGAACATCAGCATACAGTGTATAGTTTTTGCTTAGCCAAACCTATATTCAGATATCAATAAACTAACTTTCTAACGCTCGTTTTACTTAAGCAATCATATGGTAGGTTTGATCCTTGACATGTTTGTAGGGCTCTCTATTATTTAATCAAGAGTATTTCCACAATTGTGAAGAATTGGCTAGCTGTCAATAACATTTGGAGGAGATCTCACTACAAGATCCAATAAGGGTCATATTTTGACAACTGAAATGAAAACTAAGGACGGATTAAATTATGATATAAATTTATTGCATTAATTATAACTTGGAAGTGATTGATATATGTATATTAGAAAAACAATATTTGCATTCTAAATATATAAAAAGAAAAAATTTCTATGGCCTTATTGATAAAAAATGATTTATGTTTCCTTTCATAGTTGCTAAAATAGATTATTTGTTCCGAAATAAGAATTTAAATATTTGACCTTAATCATCATGGTATTATAATTCAATTAAATCGTTAAATATCGATGGTTCCTAATGTTTTAATTTTCCTCATTTATGGGAGTAAGTTCAAACCAAAAATTACATAACTTATATTATAACGAAAGTACTATTAAATATATTCTGAAATTGGTGTCAAAAGTTGCATATTGTCTGAATTTTGCAAAAAGCAACAACTCAGATCGCAACATCTCTTCTAAATATTCGCTGATTAATATGCCAAATATAAATGCCTCCCAACTGAAACCCGTTCCCCTATCTGCAATATTATGTATAAATACCATATTCTCATATTTATGTACTCGTATCAAGGACTTGTATGTTAATCAAGAATTGCAGCTTGTATTTTATTTATTCTTAATTGCTTGATCTGTCATAAATATAGTCAGTGTACTTAGAGAGGTCTTTCGAATGTAGTTTTGTTCATTGGCGAACCTTCAAGTTAACAGAATGGCAAGTACTCGTTGCAATTTTTTTCAGCCTTTAATGACCTCCATTTTCAGAAGCATACCTGAAGTTCTTGTATACGAAGACGATATACTGATTGTGTCCAAATCAAAGGAAGAGTATTGGAGTCTACTTTTATAATTTTTTTGTCTAAGAATCAGGTTTCCGTCTCTCCTGTAAAAAATGTAAATGAGCGGTATCCTCCTCAAACTTCCTAGGCCACCATGTTTCAGGTAAGGGTATGACTCCTCTGTTGTGTAAAATTAAAGCCATCCAAAACATGAGTTCCACTCAAGTCCAGTAAGAAACTTCTGACCTTTTGCGCAGGATTTAATATCGTACATAACTTTCCCATACATATAGACTGACTGCATCCACTTCTATGTAAGCTTACGAAATTTTATTGGGCAGAGAAGTAACAACAGCCCTTGCAAAAAATAACAAGATAAACTTTTCAAAAAGACGTTGTTGCTTTTTTGACTGGATGAGACCCCTATGGTACTTAAAAAGACTGCATCTTTAATCAAAACAGGGCACTGTGAACAGGAAGTGCATGGGCACCGTTGGCTTTCTGGTCAAGATAGTTGTCTCTTTTCTCATTTCCATTAAGGAAGCAGTTTTACACTACCTTTGGTCACTCAATGAGTTGAATTTATCATATATGTCCGGATCAGTTCCGCTTTGGAGTCAAGTAACACGTCATGTACCGCATTTCTGTTGGTATAAAAATCCCCCGGTCCACTTTAAAGATTTTGTCTTATTATAGTTTGTGATAATGTAGTCATTTTAGATATGTCGAACAAATTTAATTTACAGAACAATAACAAACAGTTTACAGAAAAAATCGATCGTTCACATATTATCAAAAGTTCATTCATAAGCATTGAAACGGTCTCAAGGAATGAAGCAATTTGTGGGATTCAAATCAAATTGTAACAAAGTTAGTGATGAATGTGAAAAAGAGTCATCATATATCATTGGTAATTTGGGGAGACTGATTAAGAAATCCATCCTAGGACCGATACAACACTATTTATTATTAAAAGGTTACAATAATTGAATTTAAACTTTCCGATTTAGCTGTCTCCAATTTCAAGATAGAAAGAGAAAGATGACGTGCGGGGAAACTTATACAGTCTACCCTACAGAATGAGTCATTTTTGTTTACCTAATTGTTTTTATTCTCATTTGAAACCTGGGAATGGAGAGTATGTATGTAGGTATTGTAACTAGCTACATAATACAAAGAAAGTAATTAATGATTTACATAGATACGTACATATGTATGTATTTACGAGTATGTACAAACATCTATAAATGTTTCATAAAACAATTATGTAATGGATGAAGGCACATGTATTGAGAGCTTATTTTTCTAATGGGTACGTTATTTGTACGAGGATGTCTTGTTTTTGTTCGAATTAGGAAAATTCTATTTTATTCTTGAAGACATAAGTAATGTACATAGAAGAAAAAAAATAGGATTTCGATTTTTTTTGCCTGTCTTGCTTAGATTTGATTAAATGCACAGCACAATATTTGGTCCATATATTAAGCGTGGGATATTTGGTTTTTTTAACTCCAGCGCTTATAAACCTAAAATGGGAGTTAATTTGAACACTTTACCATAAGGACTTGGAACCAGGAGGACTCAGACCTGACTTGAATTAAAAAAAGTTGCACTCAAATACAACTCTGGGTCCAACTCCATCCTTTATCCATCTCCAAACCTCCATCAAGAGATCTTTTCTACGATTAGATTTACAACAAAGGGGGATCTTGAAGAAGCAAATTCATTGACGCATGGATAGCTTTAATTGATTGATAAGTAGAATATGATCCTTACGCAGAGAGATCCGTTTAAATTTATGTGAATCTCATGTGATGCAACCTCGATAGTCCATGATATAAAAGAGGGTGAGAAGAAGGAGGATTGAGCTTGAATAAGAAAAAGGAATGTTGGGACTCAAATGAATCTTGCTGAATTAAATGTAGTAGTGAAAGGTCGAAATATGACTAAGAAATAGGGGAGCAAAGAAACTATAATCAAAAATGATTCGGCAACAGTATATTCATGGATCTTAACGATGAAAAAGGGACAAAAGAAACTCTCCGTGTCTGGGATCTACAAAATGCTAGTTAAGAGAAGAGTCATGTTATTGGCTGAGTTTCTGATGGAACATGGGACGTCAAATGAGTAAATACTGAGAAAAGCATACCTGACCACCTAACAAGAGTACCCAAAGTATGGATAGATGACTTAAAAAGCGAACACGATGACGTGGAAGAATTTGTACAGAAAAACAACGAACTATATTATGGAGGACTAAGCAACACACTACCCTTTCCTAGAGAACCCGTCAAAAGGGATCCATTAAATGTGGTCAAGAGAGTTGTGAAATCAGGAAAAAAGGAACGAAAGTAGGTCACATCAGTGTAAAAGGTATGGCAAAAAGTTACAGTGAACCTAACGTATGTCGGGTATAAAATTTTTCTAAAAATCCTCTATTTTGGACCGAACATTGTTGGAAAGGGAAAATGAACTGGAAGTGTGCCAAAGAATGAGAGTGTGTTTAGTCAAATGGGACCTCCCCAAGAAATTGGGTATATTAACGGGAAGGCGTTTAGGTCAAAAAAAGTTTTATAATTACCCTGAGCGAATGAGGAGTCATCATTATATTTAGATGTGTCTATAGACCCTCAGGTAACATAATATTGGAGAGGAATAATTATACAGTTAATCCAATGGCCATACTCCTTCAGTGACTCTCTCAGAAATCATCACCCCAGAAACTTAGACAAGATCAAATTCATTGCCAGGGATAAGGCGGCGTTATGGCTGTCCACATCCACTTAAACTTTGATGTTTGTGGTGTTCCACGGCATGTTAAAGACCTGAGGAGAAGGATGAATGCGGAGCCAGACTGTCTCATAACATCAAAAGAAAGTCAAGTAAATCCTAGACACGGGAGAATGACAAGAGCAAGGAGGAGACCCGACAGATTTAGATACCTCGTAATTGATATGATTATAATGGCGGAATGGGGGTCAAGAGTACGAGCACCCATGGGAATGGCGCTAGTGAAGGGTGTGGCGTTGTGTGCTTGTAATTAATTGGTTAATTATTTTTATAAATCGTATATGTGGAGAGTTGAATAAAGATAGTGTTTATAGTCCGGATACTGTAACAGCCAATCATACGCAATTTTGTTTTTTTTCGATTCCGTTCATGGTAAAGATGCACTGCTTTGATTCTCAAGAGTATACACATTAATGTAGGAAAAAAAATCCATAAAAAATACGGGATTTCTAGCTGTTTAAACTCTTTAAAGTTGAATATAATAGGTGTTATATTCAAGTTGAAGAGTCTGCTATATGAAGAAAAAAATATGGAATGATAGATCTGAGACCTACTTGATATTTATTAGTGTAGTCATCAACACTCACAAAAATAGATCAATCAAGTTTACATTAAATATGTATAAGAATATATTTATTAGGGTGGATATATCTGTTACTCTAATCCAAGCGCTTATAAATGTATACTAATTTTTCGGCTTAAGGGCCGTTTTCTTCTTTTCGATTGATTTAAAATATCCATAAGTCAATGGGTGATCTTTTTGTTATAGGAAAGATATTATAAAAGAGATTTGGAGAAGGTAATTGATGGAGTTGAATCCAGAGCTGTATTTTAATCCAACTTTTCCCAGTTCAAGTTATTTCCAATTCCTCCTGGTTCTGAGTTTTCAGGGTATTGAGAACAAGTTGAATTTTAGTCCATTCCTTTGTGATACTTTTGCTACTCTTTTAACAATGCTTAATTGAGTTGCGATCGGTTAGGGAATAAATTCCAAGAACTTCAAGGTAAGTGGTGCAAGTTTCCATTCATTTCCTTACCCAAAAGAATTTTGTTCCAAATAGATGAATTCCCATGTTCTCACTAATCTCACCAAAGATCCAAATATTTGCCATTTCCCACCTGATGCATTTGAATCATTCCATAAAAATCAATTGACGAAGGAGTTTATAGGAAGTACAAGTCCCTCAAGAGTTTCCAAGGCAAACGCTATTCCAATTAGTTCCCTCATAATAACGGAGATGTGTCCTAGAATAGATTAATGTATGGAAATAGTATTTTCATCTGTTCTGTCTTCAAGTGGCAATATTCATCATATCACAAATTTTATATAAGGATACAATGTTCCCCGTAAATAGTTGATGCATCAACTCAAACATACTTTGCAAACGTATGCGAATATTATGCTTCTACTGCTAAATTATTATACATAATGCAACAAATAGTTAATTTTGATTCCAACCGAGATAGATTTAATTCAAAAGTCGATGAATTTTAAATCTTCGTATCTCTTTCCTCTGAGTCAAAAGGTCGATTTTAAAGACTTTTTCTTCAAGTGCTCTCTTTAGAGAGTACTTTTAATAAACTCCAATTCAATTTAAATTATTTTTTGCAAAACTTTCCCCTACTCCACTTTGCGAGTGAAGGATTGAGATTAATTTTTGTTTAATTAAATATATTTTGAAAAGTTTTTCTTCGTTGGCTCTTCTATTTGGGGATTTGGAGAGTGAGACATAAAAACATATAGTAAAGGACTAAAAGGTTTTTTCATTGTGCTTGGCCTTCACAACTTCACAATGTCTCCCTATATATTCAAAAACCAATTATTTTCTGTGTTCTCATTGGAGAGATAGATTGTGATTCGGCTTCAAAAGTCTTCTCTTTTTTTTTTTCGTATTTGAGTTTCAATTCAATAAAAGGATATTTTCTGTGGTAAACCTGTAGGCCCTCTTCTCTTGTTTGGTCAAGCTAGCGGTCGTTACGGAGGCTGTGGAATTAATCAAACTTGATAAACTTCTTGTCCGATAAAATTTCACAAGTGACTCATTTGCCTTGATCCATGTGAGGATTTTCTTGCACCTCTCGAGTCTCCTAGCTTTCATGCCCTCTGTCAGAAGATGGCGTGAGGTCCTTGTGAAATAAACTAATCCTGATGGTCCTATGAGCACCAGAGAAGTCTTTGGTGAGGTAATTCATCGACTTAGTGCGATTCTCCTTTATATTCTTCTCCGAACATAACAAGAACTTCGAATCCCTCTTTGAATGATGTCCTTTACTTCCTGACATCCTGGAGAGGTCTTTCCCATTTTGTTCATTTTGGCCAACTTAAAAACTAGGCACCTAGAACACTTAATAATGTCCGTAATCTTCATCACATCAACTCCAAAATTAAGGAAGTTTGAGATGCGCTCCCTTTTTGCTTGATGCTTGCTCATAATGATTAAATGATTAGTACAGTCGGTTTATGTAAAAAGGATGGTGGAAACAGAATATCAATAAATAATCCAAACCTTTTCTTAGTAATATGAATATACAGACTAATTAACGGTCCACGTTTTGTTTCCCTAACTTTGTAGATAAATTCTTAATCTTTCACCCAGTTTAAAAAAAATATCATACGTCACTTCTTTTAATTGCATTAATCACTGGAAAATGAGCTACTTCAAGAAAAGCCTTCAAAATCAAAAATAATGTCTAATGAATCGAAAAAAAAGTATTGAGTATAATCTAGTTGTAAACTTGACGTCACAAACATAATCGTAAGAAATACTCAATCTAACATAGTTACATATCCAACAACTGAGTAGCTGCCTTCAAAACAAAAATAATTATATTATAAATTACAAATATTATTTTTAGACATTGTTGTTGAAGTGTTTACTCATATCCCTTCAGGCCTAAAAAAAGAAAAACAAAAAAACAATACTTTTTTTAAATAATAATAATATGTATATCCATCCTTACTTTTTGTAATTGTAACCTGAATAGTGTTTTTAAACTTCCATAGCAGTTATAACTATTTTTTAAATATGGAAAGAAAAGCATCCAAGTATAAAGTAAGCGTGCTCATAAATGCAGCGAAGTAATACAGAGGGTTAGGGATCGGCAGAACGTAGAGAAAAATAACAGTTTTGCGATTAGAATAGGAAAACCTGTTGGTGCTTGCAATTAATGAATTCTTGCTTTCTTACGGTGTATTTTTTTTTTCTTTTAAATGCATTATAAAATCTTCATATATATTCTTCAAGATAATTTTTCAATATTCTTCTTTCACTATTGCTAATATAAGTGCAGAAGTTCTCCTCTCTATAGCAATAATACATTCTATCCCCCTCAAACCATATAACAGGCAGCTGATGTTAGCATGGTTCTAAATTCAGTAGTAGTTTATGTATTGCTCTCACATTCTCCTTGTACTCTCCGAAATGCCCAACCGTACTTATTAATTATTTGTGGAGAAGTTATCAATATAGTCCTTGTTGGACTCTCGAGTAGAATTGAGTATCGACATGAAAGTAATTCCTGATCCTGTCCTTGTTAAATACGGAGTGAGATTATGTGTATTTCCTTCCTCACATAGCTGAGTGCAGCTAATCAAATAAAACTTCATGACAACTAAGCTGCTCTCTTTCTAAACATTCTTCAAGCTGTCAGTGTGATCATGTCATTTTTCGGTTTCTTTTTTTTAGGATCCCATCAGGTCATATTTTAACCAAAACAACCGATTATACGAGTGATGCTTCAGTTATCTATTTTTCAGAGCCATTTTATCTAAAGTAGTCAATACCATAGAAAATATCACGAAAACATATAATATTTAACTATTTCTAGCCTTATAACATAGCTATCGAATCCATGTATTTAAGTGAATTTAGAAAGCTATCTACAAAACTGTGCCATAAACCTTTTTACTCATATTTTAACATTATCTTGATGAAATTTTCTTCTAAATTTTTTTTTTTTTGATAAAACGACGTTGTTAGATATAATCTTATTTCTCCCACAAGTTATCTGACAATTTGTCACATAAATCACTGAATCCGTCAACCTCACCCTTATTCAATATTGATCTTACTAAAAAAAAGATCATCATTAGTAATTCAAAATTATTTTAAGTATAAAAAGATCTTAAGTAAGTTTCCTCCGAAAAAGTTCCTTAATTCTAATAAAAAGGTTACGTATTTGACAAAATGTGTGATTAATTCAAATGTGTAACATGGAAGCATGAGAAAAGAGGAAATTTGTATAAGTTTCTAGAATATTGACTGAGATTTGAGAGCCCTCGAATTACTTAGTACTAAGTATCTATCTAGGATAGATTGAATGGTGTAAACTCTTTATATTCTGAGTGTGTTTAAAGTTAAATCTATAGTAAATGATCAGACAGAAGAAACTGAAAAAGGGACCATTATGTGCAAGTGACATTTTAACTAAGTTTATTAGTTTGAAACAATTTAAAAGTTGAAAATATTTGAGTAAAGAATAAAAAAAAGGATAGAATTTACGTCTCGGCAAAGATGGGATAACATGCATTTTCAGATAGTGAAGGAAAGAAAGCCAGAAATGTGGGAGAAACATTCATTTATTTGTATTGTGCATGCACACCGGTTGCGTCGTTGAAATTTGGACACTTATAAAAGAGAGAATAAAGAAAAACTCACTAAAGAAATTGATAATTCCTCTCTTTAACTCAAAAGCTGTTTATATTGACATCCCTCAAAAAAGAAATTAACACAATCAATCGAAAAATGGCCTCACAAAGAGACAAAAGATTTGAAATTGCTGCTTTACTTCCCACAGAACAAACACCAATAGAGATCTTAAACTTGACAATTGAGGGAATTCCTCCATTGCTTTTTACAATATGAAAAGAATGTATATATGTATATATATACAGGGCTTATAAGCAAAAAAGTTCAGTTTGCGCTAAATAATTTCAGAGCATAATTACAGAAAAACTGGAAACAATATCACAAACTTGTATTGAAGTTACCTAAAACAACAGCAGATAACGGATAAGAATCTGGAGAATAGCTTATCAAGAATATTACTCTTCCTATTAAAAAATAACATAACGGGAGGTGAAGTCCTCCAGGGGAGTGTTAGCTTACTCATTTGTTTATTATTCAAATACATACAGTCAACCCACCTTTTTAGTTTGTTCATGCCTCATTCCTAATTTTATATTATATTTTGAACATTAGTTAGAAACCTATAAGTATATTATTAAATTAACTCATTTCTTAATGCTTCTATAGCGGCGTACTTCCTATTTTAAAAGAGATAGAGAGATCATAAGGATATGAGACCAATTATTGGTTAATGTATCGTCCTTAAATCAAGTAGGTTATAGATTTGTTTACTAGAAAGCATCCAGATTATTTTATTAAATCTATTAATAGAGCGTTTTGACTGACGTCATAGTCTACATCATAATCCAAAAGCGACTCCATGTAGGGGATCTAGAGTTGACAATCCGAAACAGTTGTCCTGCTTTCGTTGTTTCGATCACGGGTTGGATGGGTGTCTCTTATATTCATGTATGTATAATTAGTAAGCAGATATTTTCAGATATGCTGTTAATCAAACACCTGAAATTTCTGCAACTTGAGGAGAATCTGCTTCCATAGCGACACAACAGGAGGGTATTGTCCAATGTCATGGTGTGGTACCTCCTTTTGGTCGTTCAGGTTGTCTCTCGTAACGTTAAAAAGAGAAGTTGCGAGTTAGCATCGGAGTGTTGTTCTTCCATGCTTATCACTGCGCATCCAAGTCCATATGCACTCGGACTCGACGTGGACTCAGAACCATATGGGCTCAGAATTACAATCCTTTGACCTTTCGGCTAAGAGTCATGTTTTTTAATCGCTCAAAATGTATGCTCACAGGTGGACTCGGAAAAGGTAGACTCGAATACAATTATAAAAGTTCGTTGTTTGTTTTATTCTTATAAAAGTTAGCTATTTTTCTTTTCCTTATAAAAGTTGGTTGCTTTTCTTTTCCTTATAAAAGTTGGTTGTTTATTTTCTTAAAATGATCCACATCACTAACATCACGTTCAAACTCTCTATGAATATTAGAGTTGTTTACTTAGCTACTTGTTTACTAGTTTCAGGATCTCTACGTCATCTCACGACAATACATTTTCAGTTAGTTTGTCCTTTTCCAATTAGATATAACTCTGTTTACATCAATTCTATTGTTGAGACTCGGACCAAGACCAAATATCTTTCAGATCGATTTTTTCTAAGCCGTGGATCGTAATTTTTTTAGACCTAAAACACGAAAAATAAAAGTTCAATTTAATTGAAAAGAACTTCAATCAAAATTAAGTTTGCCATTTTAATCTTGAATTAAAGTATTTAACTCTTGGAAATGGGCCTCACTGAATTAAGTTAATGAGCAGCTTAAAAATTAATTAAACTTTAAATGAGGGCGTTCTCTGAAGCAATTTATTAATCTATTTTATTAGACCTACTTGTACTAAATTTATTAATAGAAAGTCTATTTTCGCATCATTTTTTTCCCTTGGCCCAGAGTTAGGGTGGTTTATTCTCCTTAAAGTAAACACATAAAAGTAACAGGAACATAACTACCCTCTAAAACAAACAAACACTCAAAATAACCAACATACAGATGTTTAAAATATTATAAATTATAAAATGCCTACATAAAATATTTACATATCTAAAATTAGTTTATCATTTAAAATAGGCCATTCAAAATCAATAAAACTTCCATCCAGAGCTTTTGGTTTCTTTTCAATCGATAATAGTCCATAAACTGTAGACACAAATTTCAATGTAATAATATTAGCTTTCATGAAGTCTGACGATAAGTTCCTAATTCCTAAATATTGTTTAATTCTTCCATTCTGTGAATAAGGACACTTCATGAATAAATGAATATCATCATCCTCTTCCTTCTCACACAGTTTACAAATACTTGTACCGTTCTTTTGCACCCATTTAGGCAGTGAATTTGTAAACAGCCTATAATTTACCCACCAAGTCAGAGGGGTTTGACTACTTTTTAAAATGACGTTGGCACATTTTTTGATCCCCATCTCTTCCTAAATGTTGTTTTGATAAGCCTCAAACCAGATGAGGTAGATGGAGTTATGAAGTTCTTGATCCTCTCCTTCGAAACACTTCTTATTGATTAGAAAAATGCATTCACAGGTCTTTCAGGACAAACCAACGACGCATTTCTTTTCATGCGTATACATTTATCAAAATGAGACCAACATTTTGTAACTCCTCCAATTTTATATCCCCCACCACATTCCATCCTCTTTGGGTCTTTGAGTGTTCCCCAAAGATCCGCAATACTCTTAGGTTTCGAAATGGAGGTTCCACTCCTTTCATACCCAATAAAACATTCCCAAGCAACTTCGATCATGCAGCACTTTTACCACATCAAAAGCTTCCCTTAATTTTAAATAATTTAATAAGGTCGGCATATGACCATATTCAGGATGGTCATGAAGATCATAACCGTATATTCTTTTCATATACACTTTTATGATGCATGCACATGTACTTTGACTCCCATTTAATCTTCTAAACCATCTGAAATTGCTCATAATCCAGCGTTTCTTGGTGTCTACAAGTCCAAGACCCCCACAAGAACTTTTTTCATGGAGTCTAGTCCATGATATTGTGCCATGCAATTTCTTATCGAAGATGAATCTTCTCTTCATTTGGTGAATTATTTTTTCTTTTTATTCAGTGTATGGAACACATTAAATGACTAATTTTGGACACGTTCATTCGATTCCATATAGGTACTCTTCCAGGTAGATCCAAATGGTAATTTTGAAAGTGAAAGCAAATTTGTTTCACTTTACTTTCTATTTCTTCAAAGTTTAGGTAGCTTGTTCTCCCGACTTCTATACCTAATAGCTTAGTATATGTAGTTTTTCTTATTTGTGATTTTTTTCTTTGGTTTCCCTCCCCATAGTGATCACTTCAATCTTCTTTTTATTTATTTTTAATCCACTTTTACTTACAAGGCCTTCTGACACATCCATTAATTTCAAAATTGATGCATCTCTTTCATCAGAGGCAGAGTCATGGTTCTTGGTCATATTAATTTCTATTGGCATTGGGAGTTCCAATTTTTTCTGAACTCATCCTCAAACTCATCGAACAAAGTACTTTTCTCCACCTTGCAATTACTTCTTTTATATCCAAATTCAAGACATTTAAAACATTGCAATTGCTGCACTTTACAAATTAATTCCACCTTTTTTCCTGCAACTGGGACGATTGCGAAAATTGGCTTGGAATAATATGATTTTAAATTTCAAACGCCCTGAGCTTATTTTAATTACTTTTTATAATAAAGATTTTTTCACCCCATCTCTATTCTAAAAGGAGTCTGGTATGTTTTTTATTTTCTCACTAAGCGATCCATATTTTTTCATAATTTCCTTCAGCTTCCCAAGATCAACCTCGGATCCATTTTTAATTGTTACTTCGACAGGTTCCTGTAACATCCTTATTATTTTTAGTTCTCTCACACTGAATAGATATCCCTTGATCAATATTCTGTAGTTCTTTTAAGTGGTTAAACTTCCAGAGAACATTTATTGGGGTTTGCATAGTAAGTATTATAAACCCTGCTCCACTTTTACAGTAATTAATGCGGTTGATATCATCTTCTTGAATTTCCAAACTAATAAATAACTTTTCATAATGGAGAATGTCAGGGGAAAACTCGATTATAACCTTTCCATTCAATATAAATTTTGCTCCAAAGCGGATTATTATGTTCCGTCTCTAGATTTTTATTTTTTAAAAGACTAGCTTTTTAGTCACCTGTTGTTGATCTATTTTTCTTTTTGAATTCCCTTCGTCCTTTTCTTGATCTCTACAAGTTGATACGTTCTTCTTTCCATTTTGATCTGACTTCTCACCTTCAATATCACTTCCAGAGGTTAAATTCTTCCCAATCCACAAACCTTGCTGCTCCTTAACGGTCCCATCGGACACCATCCTTTGAGCAAAACAATCACTTTCCTGAAGACATAAGGTCAATTAAAGATTACTAAAACAACTAAGATTTAATTTTACAAAATAAACAAGAATACAAACGTCATATGTCACTTCTTCTTTGTTCTATTCTATTTTCAAATTAATTAATTATTTCTTTGAATATTTTAGAACAAGTTGATGTTTTAAATATTTTTCTCAAGAATCAAGAGTTATACAGGTCAAAAAATTTACAAGAGGTTGACGTGTCTTTGATTTTAGATACCCCCTTAAAACCTGGCATTTTAATCTACCGATTAGTATTCATTTTTAGCAAATAAGTGATTAGCAAACGCAAATCACAAGAGTTAACATATATTTTTTTTTTTTTTCCTTTTCTAAAAATCCTTTAGATTCCATTTCTAATTTTACTTGTAAGTGCATCACGCGTTGATCCCTATTTTTTTATTAGACAAAAATTATTCAAGGTTGATATTTATAATTCCCGATGAGAATAAAAATCTCGTCTGAAGGATGTCATAAGCGTATGGGGATTTTGAGAGACATTTTATCAGCTGATATGCTCGCACATCTACTGTAGCTGCTTGGTAGTAGTTTTCAGTAACTCGTCTGATGAAACTCTACAAATGATCACTGTCAAATGAACAACTCATATTTATAAACCTTTGAATTTTAACCGAAGATTAAATTACAGGGATGAATTTGATAAAAACACAGGTCTGACCGTCCCTTTGCATCAACTACCCTGGGAGGAAACCCTTTTATATAATTTCATTTTATCAATAAGTTGTTATTAACTTCCATTCCTCCCGCACCATTATTCATGGCACTAGAAGTTCTTACGAATTATGGAATCAAAACGGCGATGATTAATTGCTCCAATATTGAGGACCCATCCCTTATAGTTAAGAAAAGTTAAAGAAGATTATACTTGTACAACAATATCGAGTCTATTGACCAAAGAATTATTTTGAAAACCCATTTTACGGACTCCGACAAAAAATGCCTTATGTAAAGAATAGCAACATACTCTTTGTTCACAAATAAGTCCAAGGCCGACCCTGAATATAGACTGTATTCCTTTTTCGACAAGAGATTGATATTTTATCACATCTATTTTATGATTATCACAAAGTTACTCGAGTAATAGAAATAGTAGAGAGTTTAATGAGAAACAAATACGCCCAAAACTTTGCTCGCTCCGATTGGCTTTATTCCCAAGATACTTGGAGTCAAAAAATATCCAGGGGATCATTTATGCTCCAAGAGTTAAAGTTAGTTCATTTCCGTATGTTTTGAGATCTATTGAAACATAGAATGTAATAACTTAGTTACTTTACGTCCATGTTAGTAAACATAATTTATTCCACACTGGTAAAATAACCAATCATCATGATCATGGTGGTCATGGGTGTTTTAGAGAAAACGAGAGAGAGAAAGGACAATTTTATTACTTATTAGACATAGATATTTATTATATACATCTATATCAATTAGTAAATAACTCCTTTTTAATATTCCTATTAAATCCTTAATTTATTAAGGTACATTATTATTTATATTACTTCCTGAGATCCTACGATATCTTCCGCTTGTATGTATTTTATGTAATTATTCTACGGTTGCATGAGAAAGATATATCATGCTTTTTTCGTGCAGAGCTAAATCTTTTAAAGTGATAGTTTTCATATCACCTTTAGGAAGACGTACAAGAGCATAATCTGTGTTTGTTGAGATGAGATCAACTTCGTTAACCAAAGGTTCGTACTGGATTTGTTGCACATGTCTTTTCATATACACTTTCCCCGGATTTAGTAACTATGACGGAATTGTTGATACTTTTGCCGATCGCCTTTGATAAGAAAACATTGTTTCATGTGCTGTACAATTGATAGTAGTGTTTAATAAAGAATATATTGAATAATTAACATATAGTAATACCAAATCCCAACAATTTTGACTTAATTCTTTCATCTTTAACAAAAGGGAACCCTTTTCCAAATTATACCATCGTACCTTCCAACTTGTATCTTTCCTTGGAGAGGATAATGCGTAGTTCTACTCATTGCGATTCCTTTTTCTAGTAAAAATTGTTTTAACTCTTTATACAAGAACGATGCTCCTTGGGCACTATGAATGTAGGACGGCAGTTTAAACAACTATAATTAAGTACCGGCGATGAGGTCGTGTCCCGACATGAAAAAGCAAAAAAGCAAATGGGAAGCCTGAATAATCATCTATGATCGTCAAAATGTTTCTGTTTGAAGATCTGGAAATAGGTAAAGTACCCTTAAAATCGATTCTAATCCACTCCATAGGTTGAGTTGCTTTGACTAATGTCGAACTATGACCTTTATAAAAGATTAGTTTAATTTCTTGACATATATTTTACGCCTATTTACTTCTCCTTTTATATCATCTAGGGAATAGGGTAGATTCTTAGACCGGACAAAGTGAGCTATTCAACTGATTCCAGGATAAGCTAGACTTTCATCTAAGATTTTGAGGTCATCAACTGTTTGAGTTGAAGCATATATTCTGGAAAAAAAAAAAAAGTCTGCTGTAGCGTTCTTCTTGCCCGATCTATATCATATGAAAAACACGAAAGTTCAAGTCTCCATCGAAGAATTTGATCATTTTTTATTTTACTTGAGTTTTTTGCTTTGAACGTAAAAGATACGGCTTTTTAATTAGTGATTACCATAAAGTGTTTTCCAAACAAAAAATATCGCCACTCACAAATAGCCTCTACGATGGCATAGTCTAATTTTACTTTTATTTAAAGTTCGTGAATAGAAGGCTACAGTTCTTCCTTTCTGATTTAGAGCCGCTCCAATTGCGAATTCTGAAGCATCTGTCTTGATTGTCATTAACTCTTCTAGGTTTACTGCTGCAAGAATTGAATTTGCAATTTATTTTTCATTGTATTAAAGGCTTCATAGGCCTCTTTTCCCATTGGACAACGATTGATATTTGTAAGTGGTCTTAGTTTTTCAGAAAAATTATCTACCCATTTGGAATAGTGAGCAAACATTCCTAGTACTCGTCTTAATGTATAAATATTTTCTGATACAGGAGTACTCAATAGCGGACGTATTCTATCGAGGTCCGGCTAAATGGACTGATTTTCTATTAAACATCCCAGCAGAGTTATTTTCGATCGATTATATTTACTTTTTTCTTTATTAATTCCAGACCTACTTTTCAACAGCTTGTTTAAATTTGAGATTAAGTAATTTACATGTTCTTCTTCATAATTTTCACATACGGTAATATCATCTATGTATGCATACGTACATTCCAATTTTTCAGTAGAAATTATATAATCTATAACCCTTTGGAACCCAAACACTCCATTGGTAACGCCAAAAAGAATTCTTGTGAATTGATAGAAGTTCCCACAAGATTCAAAAGCTGTGAAAATCTTTTCTTTATTTTTTTCAAGGGATATCTGATGATAGGCACTTTTCAAGTCAATTTTGCTGAACACTGAATGTCTAGCAATCTTATTTAACATGTCATTAATCCGTGAGAGTGGATATACCTCTAATAAAGTATGTTTATTTATAGTTTGTGAATAATCTATCACAAGTCGTTTATTTCGATCGTATGTAGTAACAAGGACCTGAGCCCTCCATGGGGATTTACTTTCTTCGATAATTCCTTCCTTTAACATTCTTTCAATTTCTGAGTCTATAAATTTTTGATCAGGTTCTGAGAATCGCAGTGATTTGATAGTTTTCCGTAGACAATCAGGAGTTAAGTTTCCCAAGAGTGTTGGAAATGGGACTTTCATAGTTGAAAGATAATATATCTTTAACAATTTTGTGGGCCCTCCAAATAGGATTTCAATTTTAGAATGCTCTCGGAGTATGTTATGTCCGGGAAACCTTTCATAGCAGAGTTTTGGTAGTACCAAGAAATCAACTCCATCAGAATGTTGTTATCTAACTACCATTGACAATTCAAAAACTCTAACAACGACAGTTTGGAAGGAAGAAAATACCATTGATACTTTCTTTCAACATAGAAGGAATTACTCTCCAATTGTATCTCCTAGTAAGTTCATATGAGATGAAACTCTCAGTACTTCCCGTGTCAACTAGTGCATTGACCACCTTTACATTCAATCTTACTGAGTTAATTGCCTTTTCTAGACTTCCTTTTCCAAAGAGTGTTTTTTTTAAAGAAAAAATGACCCAGAGGAAGAAGATGACAAGAACAGAATTGATTATTTGTAACACTCGTAATTGCAGATGAAATGTGAAGAGATTTTCATTTTTTTCTTCTTTTTTTTTTACAACTTGCAAGCCTTTGAATAATGGCCTCCTTTATAATAATTTTTGCATACTGCATTTCTGGCTGGGCATTCTTCATGAGAATGCCTGCTGTACTCACAGAAATAGCAACTCTATAAAAATGTGGATGTAACCGTATAGTCTATTTCTTCAATCACCAAGTCTTTTTTAATAATTTTCTTTTCGGGATCCCTAGTAACAGCATTAACCAATCAAGAAATGGGTGTTGGAGAATATGAAATAGCATGACTTTCTGACACTTCTAAAGTTCTAGCTTCCTCGTATACTTTTTGCAAGCTAAGTGTTTCATTTTCCCAAATCCTTTGTCTTATGCATGAAGAAAAAAAAAAAATTTATGAAGGCATCTCTTATGTAATCATTTTTACTTCTTCAACAATCGAAATATTTATCACACCTATGTATATTATTGATGAGTGATATAATTTAATTTTACGCATACGTAATGATACCAAGTATAATCACATTTATGGATCAATTGACTGAAGCAATGGATAACACTTTCTCTAAGCCATATAATTTGTAATATTATTCAAAATTCCATGAAGATGATTGTTACTCCAGTAGAATACATATTTTGCCATATAATATTTCTATTTTGAAGTTATATATTTATTGCTATAATTTTTATGTAAAATATTCTATTTTTCTAAAGGAATCTTTCTTTAGGATTTTTGAATTCCGACGTACATCAATTTGCTTTCCTTAATTTGATTTCCCATTCTATATTCTTTTTTTATGAATTAGAATAATTTTTTTGATTAATTCCAATCTTTGTGGCTATATCAATTATTATAAATGATTTCTATTTCAAAAATTACTTTCAAGATGTTAATAGTATCATTTTTGGGTAAAAAAGAAGGAAAAGGATCTTTATAATTTAATTTCTTGTATTGTCTCTTTAAAACTAATGGTAGCTACTATTTTATACAGACAAATTTTATATATTTAAATGAATTATGTATATTTGTTTCCATCAGTGTTTTAAGTATTTAGTCAATACAGACTACTTCACCAAAAGAAGTATGCTTTGATATTATTTGTCCATTCCTTACAATGAAATAGTCCATAAATAGTCACTAAATAATGATTTGTACTGAGACAAGTGCTTACAGATACCTAAAACGAAAAAGTGCGAGAAATTCACTCAAAGATGTAATAAAAATTACAATTCTCACATAATTTCTACCTGAATAAAAAAGTATTCAGAGTTGAATTTTTATGTACAAAAGAATACTATAATTTTTTTAATGTTATTTTAATTGTTCAGATAGAGTTAAGTATAACCTCTATATTTAAATAGTACTGTATAAAAACTGCTGCATATGACCATCTGTGAAAAAAAAAATGAAATTTTAAGATCCACTTTTTTTTTTTGTGTAAATACTACAAAAAAGGAACTTTTTATTTAGAAAAGATGTGGTTATTATTATTTTATTCTTGAAGAGAGAACAATAAGTATAAAATAATAACTAGTGCGTTAAATATGAAGAGTAACTCTGATGATTTGTTGTGGAGTTGTAAGTTTAAGTCCTTGTTGGACTTGGAGGATCAACAACGGAGTAATTCTTGCCTATACCTTTCCGGAAAAGAAGTGGGATTTTTATGTATTTCCTTCGTGCTTGCAGCTAATTTAATGAAACATCGGGACAGCACAACTGCTCTCCTTCCAAACAGGATGGCCACGTTCCTTTTTTGTTTTATTTTCTTTTTTTACATACCGGTGTTACATATTATTTGAATCTCTGCATATTACCTAGGAATGTCCTCTGAAGTCCATATACACACATAATACATATATCTATCACTCGGAAAACAACTATTGGACCTGTACACATTGAGTTCAAGAGAATAATTTTTTCTTAGGCTTACATATATATTGCACCACTAAAAATGTGTTAAAAACGCGAGCTTTAAAAAATAATAAACATCCAATTTTGGAATGTTATATAGAGAAAACCATTCATTTTTTATACAAATCTCAATTTCTGTACAAAAATCTTCGATTTTGATCGATTTAAGTATCACATTTTTTTCTAATTAAAGAACAAGGATTCTTATGGTGGGTTACCACATCTATCGTGCATGTACACGTAAGATGTGTATATACTTTTTATTGCGAAAAAATTGAATATTATTATCTTCAAACATTGTCAATTGGCCCTTTCAAAATGAAGAGGTTTGCTGATTTAAAATGTGCCTTGTATATAGGAGTGAATATAACATTATAAATCAAATTTTGGAGGCTCGAAAATTACTAACCTGACATTTTTTCTTCCTCATACAAGAAACATTTTAAATTACATAACCTCATTATTTTGACATGGAGAGTTGTTGAGGTTTGAAGATTTTCAAAGATCTTAAAAATGAAATATTCAATGAATATGTTTAATTGCTGAAAATTTTTGCACACTCTGGCATTGGTGTCCAGCATGCCTGAGATCCGATTGTAGATTTCTTTTGGCATCTTGAAAAAGCGTTGAGATATTAGAAAACTTTCTTTTGAAGGTGTAGAACAATAACAGTCGAATAATCATTATACATGGAGCCTTTGGAATGTATTTAGTCATAGATCTAAATAATAATCTATAAAAGTGTGTTATAATTAATTGTACACCCAGTATAATTAAAGTTTTAACTAAATGCATAAATATATTTGTTTTCATACCATGAATATATATATACGAATAAGCATTTATATTCAAAAATAAATTGCCTAGAAAAATACATACATAGTTAGGGACATTCATAATTATATGCGAAGTAATAAATTACATATTTAAATGCATTGCAACTGAGACGGTTGATTTGTTGAAGAGGAGCCTTTTTTAGACAGTATTTATGATTGATTTTTCATTACATTATTTTATATAATAATCTTCTTCATTTGCTAGAGAAGTCCCTACGAAATTAGTAACTCTATGTGGCAAATATGTAAACATAAAAATGGTGTATTAATACGCAATAAATGACTACAAGAAAAAAAAATAACATACATTAAGGGCGTATCAGAGATTGATGATTTATCAATTAACTTCAATTACCTCAGTTAATTATAACCCTACACTGTATTTTGTTATATTTCTGCAGCTTTTGTTCTTTTCAGTGTTCTGAACGTTGATTGGTGGAGTAAGAATTGGTGGCTAGATACCCAAAGGGCTGGTTTAAGGGGGTATTTCTGAGACCCCGCTCTCACGTTTTGTATTTTTAAAGAGGAATATACGTTTGTTTTTCATTTTTCTTTTTGTTGAGCAGTTTCAAATATAAGAATGTATTATTTATAATTAATTCAAGGCCTTTTTTTTAAATAGCATTGCTTGATTTTTGAAAAAGCTTGTTAAACATACTAAGGTACTTTAAAGTTCCTAAATAGCCTACAAATCATTACACAGGAACTTATTATTAACTTTCAAAAGCCAATATTTGTTTGTTGCAATCTATAAATTATGAGGAAAATAAATATTTTCACCCATTTTTTGAAATGCAAAATGTTTTAAACTAAGTAGGATTGGGAACAAAAAAGCAACAACAATGAAGACACAGATATAGTTTATTTCGTTCAACACATTTCTTGAAGAATCCAAAATATAATGGTGAAACTTGTCTCCTTTAAGAATTTGTGAATGAAAGTAAATATAAAATTGTTTTTGTGGAAGGTTAAAGATAAATATAAATTATAACAATCCTACTTGATTATCAATCAAATACTATTCAAAAGGGCAAAAAATAATGTAATTAGAAACTTAATATTGTAAATTAAGCCTTTGAATGATAAAAGTAAATTTATTTTCTTTAAGACAAAACTTTCATTTATCCAATTTTGAATTAGTTCACTTAAGAACGTCCTTCCTATTAATTCGGTGTTGTTTTGCACACGAAATCTTGTAATAGGGATGCTGTTCTCAGTATGAGTCTTGATCTTGTCTTGATATCGACCTCTTAAAGTTTTGTCTCAATCTCAAGACCAAGGTCAAAACAACTATAGTGTGTTTTTATCAAATTTTCGCCTTCGCAATTACTATTACTCTTAAGTAGAGTTGATATATTTGTAAGGGGGGAAAAAGAGCGCAAGGAGAAGGCGGGAGCGAGACATATGGTACTAGTGAATTAAGACCATTGTAATGACAGCAATCTGTTAGATGATTTGGGGGAAGGGAGAGAGAAAATAACTACTATAAAGAACTTCTATATTTAAAATAAATACGCGATCAAAGAGCTGATTATACTTAATTAATTTGAGCAAATTGCTACAAGAACTTTCCCTATGAAACGTGTATTTTGTGGGGTTTTTCACTGCAAAGGATATGATTAAATAAAAAAAAAGTCAATTGTAATGTCAAAATATTTCTATACATGATTTCTTCTCTACGACGGTGATTTAATTTTGTAGAATCGGAGGAGAAGGCAGGAGAAATACTTATGATGTTACATCAGCACCCTATTTTATGGTTTTTATAGGAGAAAAACCTTTTATATTTAAATTAGTATTCCTGCAAGAAAAGTATTATACTTATTGAAAAACATTTTCCTTATTATTTTATTATTCGTTTAAAAGAAAGCTAATAAGGTTATTTTTCTTAAGGAGGTATTTAGGATAAAATATCAACAGTTTATTTACTAATAAATAAATAAAACATACATTTTCCTTTTCTTAATCTGTCAACTTTTTGTTTTCTCTACAAAAATCCCATCCCTACATATAATAGAGCTCCCCAACTAACATAATTTTGAAGTTATCGAAACTCGCCAAAAAGGGCTCTCTTTCACATCTGTAGTAATACATATTATGTCTACCTAAATATCTAAATATAAAAGAAACTCAAAATTACTTTAGTAATCCGAAGAATTTGAAGAAAAGGAAAGCAACTTAGGTGCCATAACTCTTATTAGATTAGCCGCATGCAGCTGTAAGAGAAAGGGGGAAGTCCCATCCCTTATATATAGGAAACAAGGACATATAGGCTGGAGTTACTTCAATGTCGATCCTCAATTTGACTCCAAGTTCAATACGGACTTAACCTAAACAATTACAATAAAAACAATTTCTTTAAATTAAAACAATTTACTAAATATTAGTACGACTCACACTGATTTAAATGACAAAAATTATATTAAATGATTGATATATATGAAGAATATAGTTTATCTTCGACTTATATGATGAAAATAATTAATTATAATATTCCATGGCATTTTAGAGATTCAATGGACCATACCTCATAATTATATTATAATTCAGTAAAAACTGATTTATCAAAATGAAATGATAACATCATTTTACAGTTGGTAATTAAAAGGCCTGAAGTTATAAGGAAATAAGACGTTATGAGGCGTAGAAGGTCCAACTTGTATACAACGAATATATAAATAGAATTAAGCTATGACTTGTGAGCTAAAGTCTGAAAAATGAATGAACCAACCAACCATTGAGAAAATTAATTACAATGGAAATTAAGCTCAATGAGCGTTTACTTGTTTTTATTTTTGTTTTTTAGACTCAAAATTTCTGCGGCAACCTGCGACACTAAATTGTTTTGTTAGTTTGCTCATAACATATAAGGATATAAACGTTGTTTAGTTGGTTTTCTATTTTCTAAACCCTAGATCTAAGTGCCATAAAGCGACTATTAACAATTATGTTCTGGGTTTTTTTGTTCAAGTTTTATGAAAAAGCACTAAGGTGATAAGTCCTATTTTTCCCAAAATGTTTTCAATATTTTGCATCAAAAATGGAAACTTGGAGATTGAGCTGGAAATGGGCACTGTTCATGCTTTCCGTTCAATTTCTAACATCTGAGCACCTCAATAACATAAATTAAATAATTAAAGAAAAACATTTGGTTCGATTTATTTTTCACTCCTTTGTATTGTTGTCCAAAGACATATTTTACTCCAAAGCCATAGACAAAACCAAGTGACGTAACGCCAACAAACTGATCAAATTTAGTTGTCTACGAAAAACTTTTTTTTTTGCCGGTCATTACTCAATAACTAACTGCCCAATGGGAGTGTATAATTCTTGGAGCTTATAATGGGGTTTTGAGCCCCTCTGACTGGCTTATTGCCCCAGTGTCCCAGTAGACAGATGTACCAAAAAAAAATATCGAGGAGTCGGGATTCCTCTCGATGAACCAAATTTCGCCAGTAACTGTAAACTAATAAATAATTATTAATGTTTATCTCAAGTCTTGTTTGTGACCGGCTTGCGTCTCCTCTTTTTTAATTTCTTTTTACATTATGCACACTGTACAGTGATAAAAATCCAGTATATTTTTTTGTTGCTGCGGTTTTTTATTTGTTTTTTTTTAATTGGTAATCAGAAGTAAGAATTTTCATTCCTTATCAGTTGTTATTAATATTGTTTAATTCCTGAGTATTGAACAATGAACATCCTTTCCTTAATAGATTCAATTATATTCAAAACCTTATTCAACATTCGTGTGTGCTCATAAAAGACGGAGTGTAACCCTGAGGATTTGATGTAGAGTTATAATTGGTAGTTCTTGTTGGACTCTGAGAATAATTGGAGATCGACAAAGGAGTAATTCTAGCAAATGTCCTTGTTTATATCCTTTTCTCATTCCTCCCTTGCCACACTAGATTTTTGCTGATCGAATGAAACGTCATTAGCATTATTCTTTATCTCCTCCTAAACATTCTTCAAATTGTCAGGGTTACCATGTTGATTTTTGCTTCTTTTTTTTTTACATACCCATTCTACAATTGATTTTTATCTCTGATTATACAGAAATATTTTCACTATATATGCTTATGTACTGTCTAAGGTGATGAGTGAAGACAAAATATAGTCTATGGGAGTAAGAAGAAGTAGGTTCAATATTGGGTATCAAGGCTTCAGGTTGTGCCCCTTCTCCCCCTCTTTTTTAAATTTTCTTACATAGGGAATTTGATTGTATTTGTGTTATATACATTGCTTGGTACAAATTCTAAACTAACAACATAGACCAAAAGATTTTCAATTCCTCTCAATGAATGAAAAAAAAAAAAAAAAAAAATCCTTCAAAACAAATGAGGTACATTAAATATAATATTACTTTATAAACTAAATGATAATTACATTATTTAGTTCCTTGAAAACTTTTCCAGCATCATTCACATACTCGTATATTAAAAAATTGAGGAAGTTATTATTAGACAAAAAAAGAACAAAATTGCATTGATAACATTCACAGCGGGAATGATCGTAAAATGTGCATCCTTTTTTCAAGATCCTACTCCACGGAGACCCATGGATCAAAGCATTATTGCCGGAACCATTGAGACCATTGCCTCCCCTCTTGGCCAAAAAAAAATATCAAAATGGTCGATTTTTTTTTTTCAATTTGTCTCTAATAGAAAACATCAAGCATTATATCAAAATTGTGACCCCCCTCCCTCAAATATAATCCTGAAGACACTCCTCATGACGTGACCATTATATAATCCCCCTTCCCCTACAAATACATTTTTGGACCAAAGTGTTTGAACGCCATAACACCCAATGAGTTTTTTCTTCAATTATTACCATCATTGAAACTTACGGAATTGATACAATATCTGACCAAAGCCTCAGTTTCTCCTTTTCGACTTATCCCATTTGATTTTTAACACCAATCAGGTAAATAATGACGTCATTCACAATTATGTATAAATTATGTCTCGCCACTATGTAAAAATAAAATAAACAGAAAATTAATGTGGTAAGCCTGACAATTTGAAGAATGTTTGGGAGGAAAGACAGAATAATGCTCATGACGTTTCATTGGATCAGCTGCAGGCATTTGTAAAAGGAAGTAAATAAACAAAAAATCCCACACCGTACATAGCAAGAGCAAAAAGCCAGGAATTATTCAAATATCGACCATCATTCTACTCAGAGTCCAACAAGATCTTACACTTCATACCTCCAGAGAAACCCCTCATTGTTATTCTTCGTCTTTGTTTTGAGCTCCATAGTAGTGAACTTTATTTCCTACTACATTCAGTTATATTCAAAAACAGATTGAGTGTGCGCTCATAAAAGGCAGAAAGTAACCGTGAGGATTTTTTGCAGAGTTATAATTGTAAGTCCTGAATATATACAACGTTTTTGTAACAATTTCCAAAATGAAAGTATTTCACTGAATATAAATTTGTAAATGGGTAGTAGGCAAGCGACGCTTCCTAACTTTTTATTTTTCATTTTCTAATTTATCAACTGGAGTCGATTCTTAAATAAATAACACTAAAAGAAACCCTTAAACAACAGCCAATACTTTAAAACCTATCCTTTAATTATTTACTATTTGGGTAATAAAATACTATTCATTTTTTTATAAAATCTTGCATATTATGCCACTATGGACTTTAAGTCTGATGTTTGTGATTAAAGTTAACTTATAACTACATGGATTCATTACTCAAAGTTTTATTTGAATCCCATATATAAGACTCTCGACTTGACTTTTTTTATAAAAGGTAAAAGACGTGACTCAACTCGAAAATGTATTTAAAAGCTCGAATTTGAGTCGTAATTGTAAAAGTGAGTTCATACCCTCCCGTGTTGCACTTTTTTTTTAGCAGTTTTGATCTTCCTTTTAGTTATTAACATTTTGAAGTACTTATTTTAATCGAATACTTTGCTACGTCATTGAAGAGAAAAGTGGGTTTGTGTTAAAAGTTCCTTGTCCAACTTATAACTTCTGATAATCACACAATATTCACTTTGACAAATTGGGAGAGCTGGGGATATGAGGCTAAAGTCTTAATTTGAAGACTTGAGTTCAATCCAAAATCCAAGAAAGAAATACAATTTTTTACACAATCGTCACAATTTTTTTATTGGATATAAGAAAAGTACACTTCAAAGTACCTTTTATAGAAAAAAAACATTCAATTCAAGTCAGAATAATTAGGATAATATTAACCATGAATCATACGCTAATTAGGAGTTCAGATTTGGCCATTAATTTGGATTTATTATAAATAGTGTTGTTTTGTATAGAGGCACCATAATGGTTCCAAAGTACTGACATAAGTACTCTACAGCACCATAAGGTACTATAGAATACTTTACTAAATTTGTACTGAAATCGGTTCTTGGAGTGACATTACGTCATAAAAATATTGGGGAAAAAACAAAAAAAGCCTGAGTACTATATAACTCCTTAAGAATTAGAATCAGAATGTAACGAGCTTAAATTCATTGTCTGAAATTATTATCTTTTAACGGTAGTACCCGTATTGCCCGGAGTTTTAGGGATACACAAACAGACAAACTTTGCTTAAATAATATTTAGTGATAATTCCACAAGAAATACACTCGTTTACTCTCTCACGTAGTTACTCAATACCTAGATGTTATCTCTTCAAGAATAAAAGAATAGTAATAACAATTAGACAAAAAATATAAGATCATTTGACCCACCAGGGAGTACTTTAGCTCGTTGAGAACCTCATCTAAAGTCTCATACATTTTTTTATTTATATACAGTACTGCCCTTTTTTTCTTTTTTAATATGAGTTGACCAAAACGCATGTTAGATTTCATTCATTTTTATTTACCTTTTTTATACAATTCTATCCTACTAGACTTTATTTATTTCTTTATTAATAAACTCAATTAACTATTAAAACTATTTCCAAATATTGGGGGTTTTTTAGTTTTGTGCGTGAAGTTAGTGCTTCCTATATTCTTTTAAAATGTGTGCATTAAAAAAACCATGTTTTATTCTTTTCAAACACATCCTTAATGATATTTCTCTTATACAAATACCAATAACAAGTTTAATACCAGAACAAGTACTTAAAAAAATAATTTTACAGCAACATTAATTATAACAAGGGATCATGTACAGTGTATGTACGCAAGTTTTTTTTAAAAAGCCCTCCCTCTCCCCCCTGTTATCATATGGAAGCAAATTTGGGGTTTGGAGTTGAAACTTACGACTTCAATCGACGAAAGTCATTGCCCCTTTCCACCATATATATAAAGTATTCTATAAAGAATCTTTTATTTTCTGAGGACTTAAACTGGCCTTGATAAAAATATCCAAGAACTAAGACTTGATCAGGGCTTTTCAGAAAGACTTGAGAACCGACTTAGTCTTGCAGTATGAAGATTACACATTATAAAGTAGGTGTATATTATAGCTTGTGTTCCCAATATCAAAACACACTTTCCCTGCAACCTGCGGGGTAGTTACTTTGTACCTATCCCCTACTTCATATTGAACTCAAGAAAAGCCTTAAGTAGTGATGTAAATCCACCCAGTTTTCTAACTGGCCCGTTTTTTTTGGAATTGGTAATCTAAAGAATGAATTTTTCCTCTCCTTAGCATTTGCTTCATTATTTAATTCCTGGGTAGGGAACCTCCTTCCCTAAATAGATAAAATTTTATAAATAAAACCTGGTTGAACATTCGTGTGTAAAAAGAAGGGCCTTGAGGATTTGTTGCAGAGTTATAATTGGTAGTCCTTGTTGGAGTCAGAGTAGAATTGGGGGTCGACATTGGAGTAATTCTAGCAAATGTCCTTGTTTATATCCTTTTCTCCTTCCTCTCTTGTCATAGCTGATTATTTGCATAACCTTCTTCTATTTTGTAGGATTTACACGTTGAGTTTGAGGGTTTTTTTTGTAAAATAACCATTATACACATGAATATCATCGTTGGCCTCGAGACTCAAATCAATAAGTAGTTGTGTTGGATCGATCTAAAAAAACTGGAACTTATTATTATACGTTCTAGCTACCATTAATTATTTTTCTTCGTTTTTATATTATTCAATGCAGAAAGTAAAAAGATAGCTAGGACTGAAGGACCGATGTATCGGTCCTTAGGACCGTCGAATATTAAGGAAGATCGGACCTATAAAAAAAAGACTAAAAGAACTCTAAACCCCCCTTTTTTTTTTTCTTTTTTTAAAGACATGAAGTCTGAAATATGTAAATATCTAAAGATATGTACTCATGAGCAAAGTGTTATTAAGTTCTCAAAAAGCTGTGAAAATTGTATAAGCCCTTGTGAGTCTAAATCAAAAAGAAAAGTGTTATTTGACAACTTTGATGGACAACATATTATATTATCTACTAACAGAGGTCTCTAATATAACTATAGTGCTCTTTGTTTGCTAATATGTTTGAATTTTTGAAAAAGGAGAACTACTATCTTGTAGATGAACAACTTTTTTTAAATGTATGTTCACGAGGATTTTGACAATTTTAATATCCATTTAGAAAGTAGTAACTTTTATGCCAAAATACATCTCATTAAAGAAGGATTTTTCTACAGATAAAAAAAAAGATTTTAACTTCTTTGTAAATTGTATTAGTAGGGATTATGTACGTATGTATGAACATTTCGTATTCCAGAGACGAAGACTTATATTAATAAAAAGTTTGGAAACAAAGAATGGAATTGAATATTCAATCATATTGGTTATAAAATTACTTATAAATATATTACTACGAAGAAAAAAAAGACGGTTATATGAGAGTTACTGTGAAGTATTATGTTTTAATTATATTCTTTCTTCTGTTATTTTTACTGATTATACAGTGTACACGTTAGAGTTTAAAAAAAAAAATTAAATTAAGTAATCCAGCAAAGTTGAGAAGCATAGTGAGTTAAATCTTGAATAAAAATCAAGAAAATAATATTTGTAGAGATATTTGGGCAATATTAGTTCAAACAAAGTAGACAGAAATCAGAGGAAGTACTTTCAAGGAAAGCATATTTAAAGGGTCTTTGGATCTTTTTCAACTGACAAATATGCTTGGCTGTTACTGTAAAATAATGTCTGAAGGAGGGTCAATAACATTTTTACAGGTTATCAAGATTCTAGGCCATGACAACCCAGTGAACTACGACCAAAGACTATCTACAAGGAATCAGTACTTTTCAGTCCTCAATATCACCACCACTGGAGAACTCAGGCTTCGGAATAAACATTAGGTAAGGCTTCCAAACATTATAACCTACCGGAGGACTAGGCTACTTTTGATAAAGTACACAGATACCATGCGTTTTGGACCATCATCTCCTTTTTTATAGCTCTCCAGTCCATTAAAAATGGATAAGTAAGGAGGAAACTACTAGATCGGAGAAAAAACTCACTGGAAAAACTAGTAACTAAATGGTTTGACTGATTAGCTCTCCTGATATTGATTAAAAAACACTTTTTTTTTTAAAAAAACATTTTACTTCCTCTAAGCAAAAATTACTGCCTTACAGTGCCGTATCATCAAGATGACAGTAAAAATTGAACAATTGTAGCAAAAAACTAAAAAGTTCATATTCTCTACGAATATAATAAGATTTATTATTTAGTACGAATGTGTGAACAAAAAATGAAAGACAATTTACAAGTCGGGATCTCAAAAACAGATTGGATAGTCTTACAAGGGCTCTTAAGGTAGAGGACATCATCAACACAATATATGATATAATTTATTCATACAGATACAAGAGGAAACACATTTCAATAAATTTGGAATGTGTAATTGTTGAAGATTTGATGGTTTGGCAAATTTCTCTGACAATGGTCGTTAACTCGGACTTTTAAATATTTGAATTGAAGTTATCTAAAAAATGTTGCTCTAAAGAGAAATGTAAAAAAATCAAATTTGTTTAGTTTTGTGTATCATTTCAATTAAGTACGATTAGACCTTAAATTATGAAAGGTAGGAGCAAAAAAATGAAACAAAAAAGACGTTTTGTCTCGTTTTTATATTTTCGAAGAAAAACTTTAAAATATGGCGTATTATTTCTTTTTTGGTGTCCATCTTTGACCCGCACTCAAACAGTACTTAGTCAAACAATTACAAAACTGCATGAAAAACTGTTTTTTTAATACAAAATCTTATCTTTCTAACATATATTAAGTATTCTTGAACACCAAAAATTAAACTTTCTTCTAAGTATTTATTTAATCAAATTTTACCCTAATATTCTTTCTGACTTTTTGACGTATTTAGCAAGTATTCATACTGTTGATGATAAATTTTCTATATTTCATTAATAGATTTAGCAAGGTCCACAAAAGTTTTATATTATAAGTAGTTATAACCTTAAATGGCTTAAACGTGAGTTGGCACTCTGTCTATAGCGACAAAATACTTTGAAAAAATGTTATTCAATGTTAAAAAATTTAAACCTTACTTGTGAATACCATTCCGAGCCACCTGCAACGTTTTATATAATTTAGCTATTATAGAAAATTTAACAAATGTACATAATATTTCATTATTATATTTTAATGACGGAGAGTTTTGATAAGAATTTAATATTGATACATAAAGAACTAGAAAGCAATGCGTATTATATCATTTATTAATGTGTTTATTTGAAATTAAAAAGTTAACCTTCTAAGCTCATTTTTTTATTGAGACATAAATTTCTTAAATAGATCTTTTTTTCCTCCCTCAATTTCTGTGACAGCTTGTCATAGAAATGACAAAACCTACCCTTACGTTGAATGTAAGTTTCCAAAAAAATGTCATCACATCAAATTCAAGGTTACCTTTTATACGTTTGGAAAAATATGTTGCATTTAAGCGGGAAATAAATGGACTTACTCGACTTTCTAGCCTACTGCTTTGAGACTTGAGAACCTGGAATGGGGACACTTTTGTTTAGTAAGAAATATTATATCAAAATTGTATAAACACAATGTTGGAATTGTGGGTGTAAAATATTCAATCCGATCCGATCTCCAAGTAAACCGTGAGTCCCTTGGGCTTAAATTCCACTCTTGTGTTACTTTTACACCCCAATATTTCATAAATATATTTCAGTCAAATTTAGGGCTTGATTTCAATTTTATGGGAGAGCTGAAATACCCCAGAATGCTCACTATAGTGAAAAAGCTTTTTTTTATTTCTTTTATTTCATTGGGCCCTAACATAATCTTTCAAATGAAAGGCATCCCTTTCTGACTATTTCACTATGACAATGAACTTCCCCTACTTTGAATGTAATTTTTAGTGCTTTCAAAGGATATCAACAGACTATTCTTATACTTTGTTGATAGAAATTGACAAAAAGTTGTGCAAAAAGACTACAACTGTCATCCATACTTATTTTTGAGAAACATCCTTCTACTTTATGTCTTTAAAGGCTCAAGTCTCACATATTTTGAATGAAATATTATTGTTCAGTTTAGGTCAGAAAATCCTAGACTGGCATGACACTGATTTAATTTGTGTAAGTCTGCATAAGTCTCGTAATAAAATTCGGTTCCTCTAGAAATGGTTTTATTATGAAAAGAAAATAATAAATTTGTTTTGTATGGCCTTTTACCAAAGAAAATTCCCTTGCACAGTTTTTAAGACCAAACCAGAAAAAATACAATCTCGGACCCAGTCTCAACACTGGAAAGTATGTTTTAAAATAATAAATCAATCCTGTAATGAACTTGTCAGCAATTTTTCAACAGATTTATATACTTAATTATGTATTCTTTCAATCAATTTTTATCAACATGGCCTTCAAATATCGATTTTTTTTAGGTACATACAACAGTAAGCAAGGTCAAACAACAAATTTAATTTATATTTGGAGATAAAACATAACATGAACAAATCAATCTATTAAAGTAGATAAATGAAAAAGAAAGCAAAAATACTTAACTAGATTATGGAACAAGGTACAAATAAAAATTTAAAATAGAACTTAATATGAGAGAAGATATAGTTTTAACATTTGTTTTGTTTTTCATATTACATATGGTATGTAAAATGTCTGAATTCGTTCAAGACTTGAGTATTTACGTCATAATATATCTACAGTTTGTCATTTACATGGGATAATTTCATTACAAAAGGAGACTAACTACGGCGTTATCACACTACCATACAAATTTGCAGTATATTTTCTGGTCAGCTGTCAAAGTTTCGCTTTTTTCCCCTTTATCACTACTCTGAAATTGTTTGGTAGAATTCGAATGAGCTCTTGTTGAAAATATCTGAATATTTTCGATGAAAGGTTGCAGCAGCTTAATTATACCAATTGTGATCAAAAAAAAAATGAGAACAGAGTGTTGCCCCACCTACTAACATAAACATTTATCATCTATGTTTTTTCAGCTGTTCATTTTCCTACTACTCTTGACACTCATTTATAGTGCCTTGCACACTGGTTAGTTGAACGCAAAATAACTTTTGTTAAGATATGAACAATTGGGTGTAGACTTGGACTCAACCCTTGTTACTCAACTTGACTACACAAACACAGACTAAGGACTCGATTTGGACTCTCATTTTAATTTTTTCACTCTATAAAGGACTCTTTAAACTTATAGTATCCTTCATTTACTAAGAACTTGAACTGAACTCGATGAAAATATTTAAGGAATTGGACTTGTCAGCAAAGATTTAAGACTTCATTTGGACTTGCATTATAAAAACTTTTTCCGCCTCAGTTAATAGCTAATAGTTGGTTAAAAATTACTAAAAACTTTATATTCTATTAAATAAACTATCCCTGCTAAAACTTAGTAAAGATCTTAGTGTCTTTAAGAAGTATATTAGCGTTTTTACAAATAACCAAGGTTCAATTTACAAAAATAAACATTATTATCTAATGCTAGCTTCATACGTGTTTACAATTAACAAACTAATTATTGCGCTAGTTTAAGCCCATATAAAATTTCTCATTGGGCAGATATATAGAATAAAATTCTACTATATTTTGTTTAACAGTTGGAAAAACTCAAGTTATTTATTTTGTATAAAAAAGTAAATATATAAAATCAATTTAGTGGATATTAGCTATAATATTAAATTTACTAGTGTAAACAGGTTAAATTTTTTTTAAAGTTATATTTTCAAATATGAAAAGAAGCTTAATAAATAATATAGTCAAATAATAATTTGTTATAATAATAATTCCTTATACATTAAATGAAGACTAGGGTCGGATTTTTTAGTAGAGATAGGAAAATTGCTGGAATCCCAGCAATTTTTAAGATGTATGTTGGTAACCGATAAAATATTAGTCCTCTCATTAATTATTCTGAAATTCAAATAGGATAAACTAGTAAGGTACTATAAATCTGCTAATATATGGCCTCTTAGAGTTACCATATTTTATATGACAATATCTTAGGTGAATACCCCGTTGTTTGTTAATTTACTTGACTCAAAATCTCTGCTTTCTCAAGTACCTTTTAATGTTAAGTTAATTTACTTCAAATCTTTAAAATAAAGTGACATATTCATATTAATATTTTTTCCTTATGGGGTATGAAATTTTTTATTTCCGTATCAGAATTTACTTTGTTGATTCCATTCAAAAGATGAATTAATAGAGGTTGCGTACCTAATATGGAGAAATTCATGATACAACAAATTAATAAAGTGACATACAAATAAGCTTAAGAAATAAGTTTATCATCTATGCATTCAACTAAAATGTACTAAAAAACATGATATACATACATAGATAGATAGTGAACGATTTTCAGGAATATACAATATGAACGAAGAATAAGTTGTATTTTTGACGTAAGAAAGTTATATTGAAACATTTTAAAGAATGTCAGCATTTAAATTCTCATGCCACTCTCAGTCTTAGGTGCAGAAATAGTCCTATCTTTTTGTAATCAAATATTTTAAAAACTGTTGGAATCCACTTCACCACTTTTCTGATGCACTAAGTTCTCCTGTTACCCACCGTATTCATGAGTACACTCACACGTTATTACTCAATACTTAGATGTTATCTCCTCAAGAATACAAATAATAATAACAACGGCTTGAGAGTTTTTTAAATATGACTTGACGACTAGGTAGTATTTTAGCTCGAACTGAACTCCTGCAAGATTTCGTTCATTTTATATAGCGGTCCTAGTATATTATACTCCTTTTTTAAACTTCTGTATTAGTATTTAATATACATCAGGGAGCACTATTTACAATGCCTAGAGTTGAGTACTTAGTAATGAAAAAACTTCCATTAAAAATTAGAAAAGGAAAAACGGTTGTTACGCGTGCTCTTTTTTCTTGTTCGTTTATATTTAATAGGTCGTCCTGGGGTTTGCATTTCCATGTGAAAGAAGAATTCTTTTGGTGTAAATTGTTTCAAAAATGCATAATTAAATCAATATATATAAATTCAAATATAATTACAATACATATTTTCCCTACACTAATGATATTTTAAAACTAGAAAGATCTCCTCTCAATAGTAGTAATTCATTTTCTCCCACAAATTACATAACAGGCAGCTGATATTTACAAGGGTTTAAATGAATTACTACTATTATAATTAATACTATATATATTAATTAGTTAGAATTGAAATTATTTATATAAAGATCATTCTCCCAAATCTTTGCTTATATTATGAGATTCAAAAAAGTGATCAAATAAACTTAAATCAGCTAATTTTATATAAATAACAACTCATGAATTCTAATATAAATCATTTCAATTCTAACTAATTAAGCTAAATCAATCAGTTGAAATGGATTTCAATATATAAAATATATTAATAATCTGAATATTATCCTATATGTATTAAATATTCACGTTTATAAAGAAAAAAATAATAGTATAAGTCAAGAGTACCTCATTCCAAAATGCTTTGAAATTTTGATAAAGTATTAAAACATCCATATTTCCTTCCATTCCTCAAGGGATAAGAGGTCTCTGATAAATACAGTATTTATATCTATTTAAGCTTTATGAAGATAAAGTCTAAATAGATGTTCGTCTGTTGTCGTTGTTTTTATTTAAGATATATAAAGTAATCATTCCTCAATAAAAATTATTTTGACTTTCATGAGAGGAAATGTTTTCCTCAAAGTGCTTCGAAATTACTGTCATAGAAAGAACTCTATTTAAGTTAATCATCCGTTACTATGTGTCAAGGAGTAATCCATGAATGGATTATATTCAGTTATGTTCTCTTGAAAAATCCTAATCCAAAAAGATATGAGCTTTTCGTTATCTTCGTGAGTAAGTCTTTGCTCTCAATGGAGACATATTTCAAAGGCTGAACTTCTTTGAAATTAGCATCTAAATGAGGATAAAAGCAAGTCGAAACTCATCTAAGAACTCTCTCCGAAGAAACAGGAAGACTTAGACAACGAAACGAATACATGAATTCCTCTTGGCCAAAGAACGTTTGAGTAGATGAGATAGATTCCCAAATAAAAAGTTTGAGTTAAACGAGAGCTTTGGTTTTCTATATATAATAATGCTCAAATACTTAGATATGATTGCATTAGGTAGAAAAATCCACTGTCCTTATGAATACTTCCTCAGAAACACTATTCTCAAAATGAGTCTTTAGAAAATAATTATTGAAGTTCGAAAAATTCGAATATAAAACTTTTTAAAGCAACCCATTCATTTATTTTTCCGGCCCTCATATAGTAAAAAATAGTTTATTATATTATTTCACAAAATTTCGAGTATTTGGTTCTACTCTCACCAGCACGTTTTATGGGTTTGATCCATAACTTTTTTCATATTTATGTCTAATGTTTATTGGATAATTATAACAAATAATGAAATTAATTCCATAAAATAGTAAATAAAACCCATCCAATACCTTTCAAACATATATTATGACAGCTAGCAATTGTTATTCAAGAGCAACGAGAAGAAAAAAGTACGTTTTTTCTTCTACTGAGTGTCTGCTTTTTTCGTTGAGTTCTTTAGTTTGCCCTAAAGTTTTAAACAAAGAAGAAAAACGAGGATCCAAGTGATCAATAGCTCAAAAATGTATGGTGCACAAAAATTATTTTCTTCGCTAGTTTACTTATTATTTGGAGATATAATTAGGAGGTATGATGTTATATAATATATTTTACTTTTTAGAAGATGCTCATTCAAAGTCTGGAAGAGGGACTTAGCTTAACTAGAGAAGATTTTATAATAGGGAGTTTTGTTAACCCAATCATTTGTTTATTCTAGTTCAAAGATTATAATGTTTGTTCTGGATATTTTTTCATATATAATTAATGTGAAAATATATATTTAGTATTAAACTATGGAATCTAAGTCAAGTCTCGATTCCAATTTCTACCCTCTGACAATAATTGACCATTGTATCTTAAATTATCCATTTTTATCATAATAAGAATCAATCAATCATAAATGTATAATTGAAAACTCTGGTCTCTTCTCTTTGGTGGGAAATTCAAAAAAGGAAAAGTCAAAGAATAAAATAATTGCTTCTTTCCCCACAGCAATTTTAGAGTTTGAGTTAGGCGTGACTCATCAATCATTTTCATTATTACATCCCATCCTCTGTCAGTAGTAAGAAAAATGACAGAGTAACGTCATATGAAAAGCAACATCTTGCAAAAAAAAGGGTTAAAACACTGCACCATCGTATCTCCTCAGCCTAACGGTCGCGTTTTGCTACTTGGTTTAAAGCTTTAATTTGCCCCTCCAACATATTTTCGGGCATTTTTCTGCCTTTTTTTAAAGAAAAGACAAAGACCATTCAATGTGAAACATTTTACCTTAAATACTAAATTTGCAGTACTGATGATGCAATTCTAGAAATTTCATTTGATGTCCCATAAGTTTATATAGTGATTGATGAATTTCCTGATGATGAAAACTATAAATTAATAAGCATCTTTATGGTACATTAGTACATTCAATTACAGTTCTATTAATTAGTTATTCGTACATAAACGTTAAATATTAAATAAGTAATATTAATTGGTCAAAATGGAATGATAGCATCAATTAATTCTGGTAATGAAAATTGCTAAATATGTCGTTATGAGACGTACATACGAATTGTAACATTTACACATAATATACTTATAAAAATAAAGGGAGAGAAAAGCCTTTTGGTAAATTGAGATGGGAAAAAGAGAAAGGAAAACAATAAGTGTAATTAAATTTATGCCACCAAATACTTTTGCTATAAATATGTATTTGTTTTAGATGATAAATACCTACTTTTACGGAGGGACGAACACATAAAATAAGTATATATCATGTAGGATTTGCAATAGAAAATGTTGTATTTTGCGGTGATGACAGAGGCTCAAAACATTGAGAAAGGGATGGATCAAAAGAATACAATCCTTAATCAAATAGACAGAAAATACATAAAGGTCATACGAATAATTCTTTTTCCGGTCATCCGGTCACTTCAAAAAAAATTCGGTTCAGGCGCTCATATGATAATTTATTTCCGCTCACTGTTTTTAAAAACAAAAACAGCAACCATTTTATTTTTTTTGTACAAATTTATACAGGATGCGCAAGCTATCAGTGCCGTGAAAAGGTTATTTCTTTTTATTAATGCAATTTCCTCTCCAACCAGTTATCAGATTTACAAAAAAAAAACAGATTATGAAAGCTTGATGGATGAATATTTAATTTATTCAATAAAATCCCCTTATAGTCTCTATAGGAGACCGAAAGCACGAGTAGGCCTTCACCACTTGGTCCCTTAGTAAATACTAGAATTTCTTCGTGATCCGACTGATAAGTTCGTCTTTTGTGTTGCAGGAAGTTCGATTAGTTTGTCTTTTGAGCGAGTCTTGGAACAATTTGAGACTTTTTTTTAGAGGTGTGGTAGGGAATCAAATCCTACTGCCACATTTAAAGCTCCCACAGGCAACCATGTGGATCCATAGTATATAGAATGTCCAGGTAATCATCAACGCAGATTCCAAGGAGGCCTCCGTGCCTTTTCCAAATGTTTGGGACAACCTTTGTCAATAGTGTCCATTTTTTTCAGCAAGTTTAAACTAGCTATCAAACAAAACAAAATCCCTTATCTAAGTCCTTGTGTTTTTCTAAGAGAGCGCGCCAGAGTGGCGCCATAGATAGCTAACGCACCCTGTAATTGGATACGAAAAACCTCTTTCCTCATAAGATGGCCACTTTGAGATTTACACCAAAGATGCCGTCCCTTAATCATTTTCCCTCCGTATTTATTCATTTTTTCTTCTTCCTATCCAAGAATTCACCTCCTCAATTCATTTAAAAAGGTAACGTAGTTAGTTGTTAATTAAATCATGATACCCTCAGCACCTATGACGGAAAACAGTATTCTTGTAACCAATTATATAGACAATAATGTATCATGTGGTCGTGGTTTCGTCCCTTGTTTGTGGATTAAGTCTTGATGTAAAATACGTCTTTGAAGAACAATGAAAAAGAAGCGATGAAGTGAACGGTTAAATGAAAGCTAATCCGTTAATCCTTCATTTTGTTTCCCCTTCAAAATGCCAACGATAGTTTTGCGTCAGTCTTAATTTATTCTATCCAGTCCAGTACCTGTGCCTAAAATACAACTGAATAATATTCACTCATCTGTAGTAAAAAGATTTGCGTAAAAGCGCAAAGAAAAGGTAAATGGTATTACTTGAATTAAGACCCTTGTTGATATCATATTCCTTATAAATTATTTCAGTGGGAAAAGTTTTTTTTTATTTTTGAGAAGATTTTAAATAATAAAAAACACGTGTTATACTCGTATACAGAGATAAAGACTTAAACTCGAGACTTGAGAATATATTGGAGCTCAAGCCCGTATTTATAAAGCTTGAGATTTGAATTGATTTCAAAATCAAAGGCTTGAGACTTCACTGGTCTTGAGATAATCCTTAAAACAAATATTCTCCAATCTTTAATTTAATCTTATAACTGGGTATAGAATACACATAAAAGTATATTTTAAAGGGAAAAACTCAATTTGAGTCAGAATGAGTAGCAAAATATATTATCAGTAAATGAATTATATGAGTTGAGATTTGATTATGGCCTCCCTTACTTTTGATTTATTATTACTAATTGATACTGGACTCAATAAAAAGGTTAAAGATTCATATCAACAATTAAATCATAATGGATTTGAAATAAGCTCAACAGAAATATGGGGACTCGAACTGAACTTAATTCCAATATGTAAGGTAATGACTTGAGACGATCGATACCTAAAACTTTGGACTCTGCTTGTACTTGTAATGTAGGTATAGTTTCTCCAATCTCTGCTCAGTGCCGCTTTGAAGGGGGCATTGAAGCACTTACCCCCAATGCCGTGCATAAGTATGAAAAATAGGGACACCACTCAGGGTAGATATTTTTATGCATAAGAAAAATGTTCTGTTTCCTATAAAAATCATTTTAATAAAATTATCCATAAATGTTTGGAAACTTTTTACAAAATAAATGAATCATGAAACAGCAAAAATAAAAGACTCTTTAGTACTTTTGAATATCCCTCGGAGTGTGTATCACTTTTAACCTTTGTATAAGGATTCAGTTATAACTTTATTAGTGTGAAAATTTCTATCTAATGAAAATTACAATCTAAATGACATTTAGAAAAGAAAATCATGATTTTTTTGCATAAGATTGGATGAAATTATAATAAGTTTTTAAACCACTTAAAAATTAAGTTAAGATATTCATTGAAGGCTATATAAATTTTCACGTTACTCCAAGCAGCCATTAGAAACTGAACAAACTACCAGAATATATATTTTACGCAAGGTGGTAGACATTCTGTAGCTTGGGTGCGCAACGTAAATAAATTAAAAATGACTTTTCTTCCCAATTTTTAATTAAATAAAAATTATCACTGCTCTCTATGTGAATAACATACCTATATTTTATACTAAATAATACTATTGTTTGGAAGTTTATTATTTTGCCGCAAGGCGACGTCACTCTCTGTCGTTTTGCTTACAAACTAATATCAGTAAACAACACTCATGCTCTATTATCATTATTTATGAATGAAGGCTATATTCCAAGAAAAGTTTATATACAATCGATATTTGGATGAAAATTTTCATTCCCAATGTGAATTACATTAAATTATATCTTATTATGGAAGATAAACTTAGTTTTATTTTTATTTTAGATTGAATTTATGGGGAAATCCGGATTACTTAGACTCAATGATCGTGGACGAAGGGACTCAATTGCTTTGGATATTAGAACTGTTTCACCTCTTAGTCAATATGATCCTCCAAAAGGATTTTGGACAACAGAAAAAGGTCTTTTATGGAAGGGTTTTGAGAATCATAAGCTTAGTAGTGAGGATTCCAATATATTTCAGAGACGGACACTAATTATTTCAACATTAGAGGTATGGTTTTTTCTTTCTAGAACTCGTAAATATAATTAATTTGTTTTCCTTAATAATATCCTTTGTTGCTGTCGGTAGAGTCCTCCCTATCTGATGGAGAAGTTGGATTACAAGCCAAGATCCTCAAAAAACTTCTTTGATCGCTATGAAGGCTTTGTAATTGACTTGGCCAATGAATTGGCAGACCTTCTTCATTTTAATTATTCAGTCATTCTTTCTAATACATATGGTTCAATGGATAAGTCAGGTCAATGGAATGGTATGATCCGAGACTTATTGGATGAGGTAAGTCATACCTTTTCCTATGCTATTGGATACAAATAAGGATCTCCTACCCTTCTTAGCTTATTTTAAAAATTAAACCCTCGCATGCCATTTCATGAAAAAGACCACGTTCACACTTTTTAAGGCTCATTTGTTTATTCCTGAAAAATTTATGTTCTGGGGATCATTTCTATTCATATCCTACCATAAATGATACACATTTTTTCCCCCAAATTCATGGAGGTTGCTTAGTTAGTTATAGAGTAAATCAGGATAACCTTAGTACCCCTAGTGAACAAAACAAGTACCATTGTAGCCAATCAAATTTCGTTTCGTCACTTGGTTTTAACTTTGATCCTGAAGTAAAGGATGTCTTTGGTACGGCGTTACCTCACTAGCATACAAATTTACAAAATATTTGCTTGTCAGCTGTCTATTTTTCAGCTTTTTACTTCTTATCAGTGCTCTGAATGTTGATGATTGAATTGCGATAAGCTCATGTTAAGCTCTAAGCAATATACAACAATTATTGAATAATAATGCAATAGTTTTTTGGAGAATTGTATCATAAATGATTTCTTTTTGGAATAAAGGCTGCGAAATACAATAAAGGTAACGACTTGTCAAAGAACAATAAAAAATGAACGAAGAAATGAACACCGTTCATTCATTTTTCCACCTTATCGTTCATTTTTTCCGTTCAGGCGCTTAGGCTTTCCAAAATGAACGGAAAACATGAACAGTGCTCAATTTCTACTAGATCCAAGCCTGTGAAAACGGTACACCAACCAATATAATGTTTCTGATTATATATTTATAACTACCCAAGGTAATCATTATCTATATTTTTTTTTTTAAATTATATTGTCTTAACAGGACTCATTTTTACAACGAACGTTTGTATGTGAGCCTCAGCGTGTCATATTAAAAAAGAAATGTAAAGAGGAGTGCGATCTACATTATTAAAGCAAAGATCATTGACGCTTAATAACTCCGAGCAAACCGGGTAGGGATCCTGCTAGTCATAAATCAAAGAAGCTTCCCTTACAAAAAAAATCCTGCAAAGCTTCGTTGATTAATCAAAATTTTCCAAGAAATGACCAATAAATTATTTTATTATCACTTATAGAAAAGAAACTGTTTATATATTTTATTTTTACCCAGAAAATCCTACAATATTCCTTTAGACATAAATAATTAAAAACGGAAATTGAGGACAACGATTCTTGGGTTTTTATCCCTCAGATATCCTTAGAAAAATAGAAATCCAATTAGAGGCTTTTGGAATGTGCTTTCTACAATTTCATATATGCATATATGTTAGAATTTTATACGTTACCTACATATCAAGGTATCCACGGTCGTCCTACACTTTCAAGGGCAGGAGGTCGAGAAAAAACTTTACTCTCTCACCACGTCAGCCAACGGTCATCAATATACATAAGGAACTACTACATTTAAACCCTTGTAAATATCAGCTGCTTGTTATATGATTTTTGTGGGAGAAAATGAATTACTATTATTGAGAGGAGATCTTTCTAGTTTTAAAATATCATTAGTGTAGGGAAAATATGTATTGTAATTATATTTAAATTTATATATATTGATTTAATTATGCATTTTTGAAACAATTTACACCAAAAGAATTCTTCTTTCACATGGAAATGCAAACCCCAGGACGACCTATTAAATAATAAACGAACAAGAAGAAAGAGCACGCGCAACAACCGTTTTTCCTTTTCTAATTTTTAATGGAAGTTTGTTCATTAGTAAGTACTCAACTCTAGTAAATAGTGCTCCCTGATGTATATTATATACTAATACATAAGTTTTAAAAAAAGGAGTATAATATACTAGGACCGCTATATAAAATGAATGAAATCTTGCACGACTTCAGTTCAAGCTAAAATACTACCTAGTCGTCAAATCATATTTAAAAAACTCTCAAGCCGTTGTTATTATTATTTGTATTCTTGAGGAGATAACATTTAAGTATTGAGTAACCACGTGTGAGTGTGCTCATGAAATCAGTGGGTAACAGGAGAACTTGTTGAGGAATTATCTTCTATATTATTAAAGCAAAATTTGTCTGCTCTTTGCTGTCTCATAACTATAGTTGATAATATTGTAGAGAAAAACGCGTGCGAGGAGACAGGGGGGAGAAAGACACATGGTATCATTGTTTAAAATACTGATGTGATTATCGCTGATAATCACATCAGTATTTATCAGTTGCCTGCTTTATTATGATTTTTGAGGGTGTAACGAAAGTATTTATTAGCAAAATGTTTAATAAAGATATACTACGTATAATTGACTTAGACGATTTTTATCCGTTACAGTAGATTTGGAAACGTCACACTCCATGAAATAGTAATTTATTGTGAACCATATTCTCAGAAAAATAACTAATAAAACGACAAAATAAGAGTATTTCGAAATATATTTGAAGTTCCAAATTTAAAATAGAAGACTTAAATTAAATATAATCTACATACTAAAAAATAAACCATCATACATTTAAGTTAAATATACAAAATTAAACAATTAGAACCATATAACTAATAATAACAATAAATTATAAATACAGAATATTGAAATAATAGATTGATCCAAATAATATCTTCTTGTTCTAACATCGGAATTCAGTTCAATATGTCATAACTTGAGGTTGCAAAATACAAGCCAGACGTGGAGTTTAATCAAAAAGATCATCACCTTTTTTCCTTATGTGCAAGTTGCATATACAATTGTACACAGGATAGATATATTTCTACCGATGAGATTTTAATAATTATTAATAATAAAGTAAATCATAAAATAATGTTAGATTTCAATCCATATCTTCTTCCAATTTTAGTAAGAACAGCTTTTAGAATCCCACTTTCATTTATTTCATATTTATCTAAAAAAAGAAAAGTTAATCCATGCAGTCAAATTTAACTGATAAGACAATTCAGGCAGCCATTCTTGACTTATTGTAGTTTTCTAACATGACATCGTAAAGATTTAGAGCAAAAGCTAATTATGTAGTAATGTCCGGCGATATTACTCCTTATTAAGAGCATCAAAAAATATTTTTTTCTCCGCTATTTATGCTTATATAACAACATATATACACAATTGGTAATTATAATGCTACACCCAATGCAACTACCCCCGTTGTTGTGACCATTTAAGCAGTTGTTTTTGCCTTTTATGAGTTTTATGAACACCATTTCTTGAAGCCTATCAACCATAGCTAAGCCTTAAGTGATAAAAAGTAATATTTATTGACTATGTAATATTGGAAAACTTAATGATCATACCCAAGTCTTTAAGTGAAGAAACTAGTCTCAGACAAACTAGTTGCGAACCATCCAAAGCTACTACCCCCGTTGTTGTGACCATTTAAGCAGTTGTTTTTACTATTTAATGAGTTGTGTATCATAATTCTTGATATGTTTAGCTAAAATAGAATTATATTTTAGGGTTAGATTTAAAAAAATATTGAATACTTACTGTTAGATAGTACAAAATTCAGAGTTTTATTTCGAAATTAGTAAATATTTTATACTTTTTACTGATAACTTGATCGTCATTTGGTGTGGACGACTCAAAACATTTTTATATGTATTTCTATAAATGACATCAGTACCAACATCCTCCATTAATTTAATGATGGCTCCTCGGGAAGGGATAGGTTTACTCGTGTATTTTTCCATAAATTTTTTGAACATAGATGATAAGCAATTGATAAGTAATTCCCAAATTCCTGGGCCTCCATTTTCAGAAATCCAGACAGAAGGCGACGTTATTTTAGGCATTTTATTCAGTTCTCTATCGACTATCCCCATCTAATATTATTATATTAATATTGAATAATAAAGGCGGGAATGATGACGTTCTTGATTGATAGAAGAGGATGTATATTATTTAATCAATGATGCCATAAGTATTTCTTCTCTTCTGCTCGCACGCTTTTCTATTCTTACCAAAATTATCACCCTTACTCATAACACTAGGCAATGCCGGGTAATACCCCTAGTTATTTATAAAGTCAATAGTAACCACGGAGTTGGCTCACTTACATAAATATTTACTTTCTATTTTTGTTGTCGGCCATCGATTTTTTTGCTTCTTTACTTCTAATCAGTGTTCTGAACGTTGATTGATAGAATTCGAATGAAGTCTTGTTAAGCTGTGATCAATTCCCCAATTATTTATTATAGAATAAAAATTCACGGTTGCTAAAAATTGACTAACTTAACTATTAGTACACCAAGGACCAACCGATTTTCTAACTTTTTTTTTTATTTCTTTTTTGGGAAAGTTTGTAAGATAAAATAAAAATAACAACGTGTACCCTAGAGTCTTGTTTTCACCTTCTTTTTACACTTTACAAAATAACAGGCTTGGACGCATTCACTTTTTTTGAACGTTTTTTCGTTCCTTTTTTTCGTTTGGCGGTTATTATTTATTTTAAATATGTTATTAAAAATGACCCCACAGAGACGATAAGAATATGAACAACAAAATGAACACTGTTCATTATGTTCCTCGTTCATTCGTTCAAAAATGAACGAAAGCCGTTTATGTTTTCGTTCAATCTTCATGCTTGGAAATATCCGCCAGGATAAAATATTATATGTGGCGGAAATGTTCACTGAATACTACTTGATGCCAATGATCAACAGTGGTATTTGAATTAAATCATGTAATGAAAATTCATATGAAATGGAAAAGATTTGTGAAACTATTTTTGGGGAATCCATTATGAACGAGGAAAGTAGAATAATTAGATAAAAATACCTTATTATGTCCATTGTAATGGTTGTCTACACCTACATTGTGGAATTTGAGTGGTTGAAGTGGCATATTTTAGCTAGGAGTTGTAAAATTTTACATAGTTGGAGTCAAAGTCGTAGAATTTGACACATTTGGATTCGGAGTGGAAGTTGGATATTTCTAAATAGTTGGATTTGGAAGAGCCAAAGAATGCTTCAAATAAAAGAACAGATTCCGTCAAATATTTTAGTATTTTATGACGTCACATACACTTTTTACACACATTAGGAGGATAGATTATCCTGAAAATCTGTTCATTCTAAATCATTTTTTCTCCCCTCAGTTAAATATTGTTTATCTCATAGTTTACTGACTCACGTCTCTTCCATATAATGTGCCTAATAAGCGATAAACGAACTCTAAAACTCTAAGTAAGGAATAATATATTTAATTTGATTATAGTACTTATTATTATTATGGCTTTAAGAGAGAAATCGTCAGTCTTCAATCATTTTAACGTGAGTGAGGATGGCAAAAACTATATATGCAAGTGTAAAGTCAAGAGCAACGGTGGTGTTAAAGATGATGTGTGTAGCCAAAATATAAGCGGATATAAATCAAATGCACCTTCAAGAGTTTCAAACTTGAGAAGGCATCTTAGCAGATTACATATGAACATCTTCAAACTAGTAGAAAATGAAGATTCTCAAAGATTTATGATTAATACTGCGTACAAAAAGAGACAAGCATCATTTTGGGGAAGTGATCAACTAGAAATCCATTCCTTTATGAAGACATCTAATGTTAGTATCAAAACGAACAAAGAAAAGTTTATATCCTCCATTATAGAAATGGATGTGAATGGATTTTTTTTACTGCCAGCCTTTCAAGATTTAAATGGTGAGCTTGCTAGTAGGCTTGAAGTATCTTTAGACAGAAGTAGTATCAGATCATCAATAATAAAAGATGCAAATGATAAAAAACAGATACTAAAAACCCTAATTCATGATAAACTTATTTTTTTGAAAATTGATGCCTGTACAAGGATGAGCAAAAATTACTGGGCTATAAATATTCAATTTATGAATTGAAGAAAGAGCAAATTTTGGCAGTCGTAACTGATAATAAAAGTAATATGATCAGAACTGTCAGAAAAATTAAATGAGGAAGTCATTATTCAGAATACATTTAAGGACATTGAGACACCCAGCTGTGATTTAGGTATTTTGGACTCTGAATTTGATTGGAAGGAAGAAGAAAATCAGGAAGCGATTGAAAGTTCTAATGAATTTTATTCTGTTATGAATAACACTAAAATTAGTATGGAAAAAAGTCACATGCCCTGCGCTGTACATACACTTCAGTTAGCCATTCGTGACGGAGACAATGGACCTGATGTAGCTTATATAATTGAAAAAGTAAAGAGTATTGTTACTTGGACTTGCACTCCCAAATTGATATTATTATTAAAAGAAGAGCCAAGAAGGGTGCAATAATAGATCAGGCAACAAGATGGGGGAGCACTTACTTAATGATCGGCCGCATCCTTTAATTAAAATCTATAATGTTTGATATGGCAAATCCGGATTTGACAATGTCTGAATCGGATTGGGATCAATGTCTTAGAGATATACTGCAACAACCATATATATTAACCAAGAAATTACAAATTATTAATTTAAGAGCTGGCTTATATGTAAAACAATAGAAAAAGTTAGTATATCAAACTCCAGAAGGTATATCAACAACGATCAAGGAGTCTATGTTACAAAGAGAGGTCAGCCTGTTGAATAACAATACTTTACTGTCATCAGTTTATGTAGACCCTATGCACAGAGTTTCTCTTAATGAAATTCAATTAAAAAAAGTAAAGAGTTCCCTTTAAAATATAGCCCTTAGAATGAGTGGGATTGTCGAAAATTTTGAAACTGATGGAGAATAAGAAGAAAATCAAATAAGGAAAAATATGAATAGTGAAGGAAACTTCAGTTAATCTTCAAAAATTTCAGAAGAGTATGAAAAATTTTTAGGCAATGAAGAACAGTCTAGGAAATGACAAAAAATAAACGAGGAAACAAACGGTATTAATTTTAAAATTATTAAATTTAAAAAAAATAATTATATACGGCCCTTTCGGAAATCGAAACTTTTGACAGACGGTCCAAATTAACTGTTTGTGATGCTATACCGTGCTACCAAAAAGTATTCAACCACCTGCGATCGTTGTTTTGGGTTTGCCTCCAACCCAAGTCACTGTAGAACGTCTCTTCTCTGCTCTTTGAATTATTAAATCTGATCTTCGTGCAAAAATAAAAGAAGACCTCATTGATTCAATTCTTTTTTTGAGAATCAATATCTAATAATATAAACTTTTTGTATATAATTTGTATATATATATATATTAAAGAGAGTCTGTGCAAATATATAAATATCAAAGCTATTACAATTTTGAATCAAAGAAAACCCCATAATGAAACAAATTAAATTAATTCAACATTAAAAATATCAATAGAGTCATGAGGATAAAAGATAATCTTTCTTCAAGAAAAAAGAACTCGACTTGGTTTGGTATAAATTTAAAGTGATAGAGTTGGAGTCGTATAATTTCCAACTATCGAAGTCAAATAATTTCAAATAGTTGGAGTCGTAAAAATATCCTCTGACTCCACAACCCTCGTCTGCACCATAGAAATAACATTGTAGAACGATGTAATAACATATGTTAATACATATTAGACTCTAATATATAGATATTAGAGAGATACATTTGGAATAAACATTAAGATTTAAGTTGAGTTTATTTGTTAGTTCCATTTTAACATCCAAAATCACATCAATAGCTAACTTATAATCTTAACGAACAAATACGGTTTTTGTTCTTATAAAATTCCCCTGTTTATGTCCCAAAAATTCACATTCAACCGCATAGGGGAGAGTGAAGATACTTGTTACGGAAGAGACATGTTTCACTGTCAATAACTTTCACATGTAAAGTTATATAACCACTTGGTTCTTATACAATTGAATGTCTTCATTTGTTTGTCAAATCAGCATAAACCCCAAGTTACATAATGCTTACAGTTAAAGAGAATTTCGATATTGAAAATTTTGACACAAAAAGTAAACATTTTAGGTAAGTGTTTATTGAGATATATTTATATAATAAAACATGGGATTTTAATTTTATTTGTTTAAATGTCATAGTCTAGTAAGTTATTCAATAAATTAGCATGCATATAATACATATATTATTAGTTTCAATATTCAGTTCACATCATTTATTCAGATTCCAACACAATGGAGGAGACTTGTTACACCCCATTTTTAAGATATATACTATATATCTATATATATATTTTTTTAAAGTCACATCATGTTATAGTTTAATTATCAATCACTGTAAATAATAGAAAATTTCTTTAAATTTTTATTATTAACTATGTTCTATTTCTCTAAATGTTTTATTTGTTTATCTTATAAATGTAATTATAAGTACATTTACTTTATGCTAACTAACTTTAATAAAAATTAAGACATAAGATAGCTTAAAAAAATAAAAGAGGCGTACATCTTTCCTCGTTGGGATGATTCTGTACTCCTTCTGGAATTCTTTGGACCAAATTATTGGTTTTTTAAGAAGCTTTGTAAAATTGGGTTGTCATGTAGGAACCATATCCCTTCATTAAAATATCCAATTGATATGAGGTAAAAAGCCAGGTGATATTTCAGCGGCTCCGAAGGCTTCCATTTGTAACATGTCTCATCCTACTCTATATCATGTCCCCTCCTGGAGTATCAAGTATCCTACTTTTTGTTAGTTTCAAAAATACCAATATATTGCTATTAATTATTGCACTACATCAAAAATACTTTGGAATGATTTGTCTTAGATAACTACCTATGGCATGTTGCCCGGGCGTTGAATTATCTTTTAAATTATGAAACTTACGACAGTTTAAAAAAAAATATTTTGGCTAACATGTATCCTCATTCTATTTTTATCATAAGTAGAATTTGATGCCATTTTGCTTAACAGATATTTTTACGAATGACCACTCTACTGAAATAAATAATAAATATACTTTTGATGATGATTCCAGCTCAAATACTTTGTAATTATGATTCCCATTCATGTTAGTCCAATTTTAAGAGATAAAATATTTAATTATTTGCCACGAATTGCAATGATTAAGTATTGATTTTATTTCATCATAAGGATCATTCTACAGTTGCCTCAAACCGCTATTAGAACAAAAATTATGACAATTGTCCAATAATTAATAAAACAAATAAATTAGACAGAGAAATGATGTTTAAAGATGAGAAGAAGTCAATAAATCAATCAATGCTTGAGATTCAATGGATAATTCGAATGAATCAATCGTTTATATAGAATATGCTGGGACTATTATATATCTGGGCAAGTCCTGATTGCCACATTTCTATTCCGAGGTTGTCTCTGACAATATAGTTATCAAGATGTGCTTGTCATTGGAGTAGTCTTATAGAAAATTACATGGTATTGCACAATGAATCATCATCAAATAAATATATACAGGGGTGACCATAGCTTTTAAGCCTTTTTAAATGTTATATATTGAGTGATAGATTGATCGTAAAGAAAAACACTCAAACTAAATATTTTAGAAAATGTATTAAATTTTATTTTATATTTTATAAATTATTCAATAAAACTTCCTCCTTTATCGACTACCTCACTTAGACGTGATTAAAATGTTTCACATGCTGCACGCACCATAGATTTGGAAAGTTTCGTCCATTCCATCTGAATTGAGGTACATAAATCTTCCAAAATTAAATATTGACGAGTTTTTATCTTGTACTCGAGATAACCTTACACAAAGTAGTCGAGGGGGTTAAGATCTGCTTTTGACGGTTGAATAGTGTATCCAAGTCCCATTTCTTATCATCAGAAAAGATAATATTTATTCTCCGTGTGCAAAGTTCTAATAACGTTTTACTTCATTGAATCCGTTTTATCCATGCCTTTTCCGTGAGATTCTGACCGTAACAAAACTTCATAGAAAACATCCCTAGGTCCTTATGGATCATTCGATTCATCGAAGTCCTTGATACGTTGATGTCCTTAGCTATTTTTGCCAATGATCTGTTGGGGTTTCTGTATTTTTTTAATTTAACTTTTCGGACTTTATTCGGATTCCAAACAAACATTGGGCGTCCACTATTTGGTTTATCATCGACGTTTCTAGTCTCCCGAATCTTTTTAACGTTGTATTTAACAGAAGTGAGACTGATTAAATAAGATTATCGGTAGTGTCCTGGAAAGTTATTATGCACGACGTTACCAAAAATTTACGATATATTTTGTTGTCAGTGGTCAATTTTTTTCCTCATGACTGGAAGTATATTTGATTTTCTTTCCGATTGTTAAGAATTCTAAATTCACGCAACCGCTGTCTCTTCCACTAAGTAAAAGTGATCGCGAAAAAAAATTCCTTCATATATCCCATTTTTTGGTTGCCTGAAATATCCATAGAGGGTATCATAAGAAGCTTAAACTTATATTTAAGCTTGGCTTAGAGTAAAAGGTTATATAGTCTCTTAGTAGCTTTCTAGTAGTTGAAGAACTACCAATTTTGATCATTTTGTCTGAATATTTTAGGAAGAAAGGTTGCGATATACAATAGAGATAAAAAATTCAGACATGTCTACCTTGGACCAGACAAACTGAGGCAAAATTATACCCATTAGTAAAGATGGAATCGAAACTGATATCGATGATTTGATCCTTCTTAAGGCTGACTCATGTATACCCTAATGTTTGTATATAATATATTTTCCAGCCAGTGGCCGGAACAATAGGACCATTGCCCCCCTCCCCACTTTTTCAAAATTACTGAAGTTAAAAAAATGGTCTTACCTAAAAAATTTGAAATGTTAAAAGTTATTATTATTTTTTTTTTTTTTTCATGTTTTCTTTTATTAAAAAAAGGGGCTAATCTTTCAAATTTTATTCCTTATTAAAAAAATTAGCTATAAAATTTGTCAAAAAAGTTTTTTGTTCCTTCTAAAAAGAAGTTATTTGTAAAATTTGGCATATATAAAAAAAACAATAAAATTCTTTATAAATTGTTAAAATAAAACTACGAATCCCCTTTCCCAAAAAAAAAAAACAGACTTCCATGATGACGTCACCATTGTATAATTTATTATACTAAAAAATATTCTTAAAAGCATAAACTATTTACAGTATATTCTTCTGTACTCACAACTTTTAAAACATTTATTATACATACGATACAGATTTATAGTTCTACAAATTATTATTTAGCAGAATTACTTCTATCACTGATTTTGAGAAGTAAAGTATTGGACAAAAGTTGCTTTAAATATTTGAAGCGTTTATTGAGTATATCTTATAATCGTGAGTGGAAATCTAGGGAAGATGTTGGATATTTTTAATTATGTACTTATCATAAAAAAAGAAATAATTTAGTATATTATCTTGTGGACAAGTTGTAACTAGTACAACCAGCTTCCTTTTACACCACTCGACTGATCATATTTTCTTAATTGGTAAGATCGTTCATTGTGCTGATCCCCTTTACATCAAGGAGTGACATAGTTATAAACATATTTGGACTTGGTGGTGGGTTACAACCCGTTAGTTAGTCGCGTTAGCACGCAACACAACGGGATATCTACCGTGTATATAGTTGAAGGCGTCTCTGATGATATTACATGAATTGACGGTAGATTACAGCCCGTTTGTTAGTCGCGTTGGCACGCCTGACAACTTGTGGGCCGGGATATCAACCAGTGTTACAGTGGGTGACATCCCTAATCGTAATACATGAATTGACGAAAGGTGCTTACTTTTAATAAATCCCTGTGGACATGCTACATATATCATGAGCCGAGCATCAATTTTTGCCTTAGGAAAGGGTCTCGGAAGATAATGGGAAATTTATGATTTCAATGATTTTGCACATTAACGATCTTTTCCAGTTATTATGTACATTAACGGTCTTGTCCAGTTATTATGCACATTAACTAGTTATTTTGCATAATAACGGATTTCTTACTTTAACTGCAACATATATATTATGTCCATGTAAAAATTTAAACAAATATTATTCATATCAATAACTTGTTGAACAGTTTTTTAGTGGCTTAATATTGTATTTGACTCTTTAAAAATTCATTTTCGGTCTTTCATTGAAGTAAGTAAAAAACATATTTTGCGTTTTTCTTTAATTTATCTATAAAAAAATCCAGCCTTATTTTATGTTATCGCCACACACATTAGCTTTACAACTAGGGTTATAATATTATCGTTAGTATTTAATTATATTCTATTAAAGTGACTTATTAATTATTTACAAGTACTATGGGTATTTAAACTTAATAATGTGACAGAGCATTACAATAGTCAAAAATTGCATTATTAATAATTCAATAATTTTATCGCAATTGTTCATATTAATCGCCTTATTATGAGGCCCTTTTGTTAAGACTCCCCCCTCTCATAAAAATATTTTAAAGCGACCGTTTGTACTAAATTGTTATATTTCATTTAATGATATTTTAGAAAACTTTTTTTTAAATTTTGTAGCATGTTCCCTATGACGTTATTTACGTCATCCTATCATGTTCTTCAAACTCCATGTGTTTTCAAGTTGACCCCCCTCCATGAGAAAAAACGTGGTTTTAGGCCAGACCCCCTACCCCCGAAGTGGACATGTGTTAATGCTTCCTTATATTAAATTTCGGAACTTAATTTACGCAACTCGCAACCTTGCACTACATTTTTATTAAATATTCAAAAGATGACAAAAAACTTCACTGAAAAAATAAATCAAAATCGACCTTTTTCTTTACTATTAATTTAAAGTTGTAATATAAGGTTTATTCTTTCATTTTAGCTATGATATAAAACATTTGACGAAATAAATGCAGAAATTATTTAATAGCTTCCCATAACAATTATGTTTTCATATCTTGAGCGCAAAAATGGTGTTACATAGTGCAGTCCAAGGAATATTCAATTATTATATATTAAAATATGTATATTTCACATACTATGAAGTGGTTTGACGTGACGTCACAATTTTGATTTGGTTTCATTTTGAGAGCCAATACAACTCGGTTTTATAACAATGACAACCCTTTTTCATTGATATTAAGGAAAATAGAGAACTATTGGATGTCAAATTAGGACCAACAAATGGAAAGACTTAAATTTACTGTTTATGAACATTTCATCACTCAATTGCCTAGTTTCATTATTTATATCACCCTAAAAAGTATTAAAAATATGTTATAACATCGTTATAAAATCTTATTTCCATATTGTATTATAGATTTTTTTCTCGTTCCAAATTGATCTCCAAAAAAAATGAATTTTACAAATCTAGCCATTTTTAGGGATTTTCATAATATACGACTGATTTATTTCAAATATTACTCTTTATCATTCGGATCCAGTAGTATTCAATGCAAATCTGAAGTTGTTTTTTTTTATCCATAAAGCCATTTTATTGAGTTTTATTGGAAATTTGTCTAATTTATGTATTAAAAATATCTACTTTGAGCCCCCAAGATGGTGTCTCCTTCAATTATGATGGAATTTATGGTGTCAATAAAAATGCTCAATAATGAACTATTAAAAATTATTTCTTGCATCTATCAATTAATAAAAATATATATTGCATATCTTAATTTTTATCTAATTAAAGAACTCGATAATATTATAGTATTTAAAAATAAATACTATTTTAAAAGTGATGTTGACAAAATGTAACTCATAAGCTTTGTAATTTTCTTGAACAAGGAAAGCAATGGGGATCTCAAGAGACATCTCCAATTTAGTGTTATTTATGTGGATAGGGGTTATAAAATATTTTTGACACCCTAAAATTTTCAATAATACAACTTCTTATTTGAGTGATGTTAAATTTTATAAATCATTTGAGGGTCATGTACTAATAATTATAATTTAATTAATTATTCTTGAATAACTCCAGTTTTTCTAAAAAATTTAAAAGTATAATTTAGGAGCTAGTTTTGTAGCTTTTTTGTCTCTTGTATTGATCAATATCTTAAAACATGATATAGACCGTTGTATATTTTAAATATTGAATATATTTTGGAACAAGAATGCACTATGATGAACTGTTAAAGATTAAGTTATCTTATAAAATGCCTCTATAAGTTACAACAGCCATAAAATCTGAGTAAATATTTACGAATGAATTGACCCGTGTACACACGTGTATTCTTTTTAATATCTTCAGAATAGTTGTTTTATCTATAATATTGAATGTTTTTGTTTTGTTTTTTAAATCTTGTAAACAGCACAGAATTTACTAAATTCCTTATGAGCCCTTTGTCTAATCATCATATACAAAGGAAATTCATTTGTGGGCAACATATTTTAAATATAATAGCGTTGCGCACGGAAACAGTTTTCAGGGTTATCCTAATTTTCTTTATCAAAAATTGCCAAAACATAGTTCTCCACTATCGGTTTTAAAATTCAATATATATATAATCAAATTTTTAAATTTGCAACTCAAAAAAGTGATGACTAACTTTAGATTAAAAATTTAGAGTGACTGTTATGAAGATAATGCAATAATAAGATATTCCATAGATGGCAGATGTATTAGTGATGTAATTATTGACTATTTTGATGAATATTATACTAATTAGTATAATATTAATATAATTTTGTTCTGAAATAAGGCGAAGAAATTTCAACTTGTACAATCTATTTGTAAAAGTTAGAACTTTTACACAAAATTTATAAAAATACCGCGAAACGTCCTCGTTGATCATGATATTGCAAATCCATGCTGTTTTGCTTTTCCTTCGGCCTGCTTAAAGTAAATAAAAGATAATGCATAATCGGGGGGAAATAAACGTGGAAAATAAAACTAACGTGGTTAAAAAACGATACAGCAAGGAACGAGGTTAACATTATTTTTTAAAGAAGGAAAGAATGACGAAGGAGGATAGTGTTATTGACATTGTAGCTCCCTCTATACATAATAATACATGTAGCTAGCTGCTATCTATTTTCCTTTTTTTATAACACGTAGGGCGCTAGCTAGGAAAACAATACAGGCTATAAATTTTACCTTTCCTGCTGCTGTTGCTGTTGAGTAAAAATAATATGAAAAATTAATAAGAAGAACGGTAAAATTGGGCGAGCAATGATTTAAATGAGAAAAAAAAGTTCGAACAAGGGAAATGGTGCAATCATCAGCTGCATGTTTCGGCGTGGCGGACACGTGGTTTCTTTCCTAAGAGGAGGAATCATGGTCCAAGATCATTTCTTAAACCATCTCGAGGGAGGTAAGAGACTACTTCATCATCATAGTTTTTTGTCAACTATGCCCAATAACGACGATCTCTTTACCGACGATGATTGGAGCGACTTCCTACCCACAAAAGCCGTGGAGTACGATCATGGCTTTTGTTTACCAGATGGCACCGTCGATCCGGTCATGCCTAAGTGTGAACCGCCACCCCCAATGGCAATGGAGGATGACTGGGAGTCGCTCATCTCTAATGCCGTCAATGATACAGAGAGCAAAACTGTGGACCTGTTAGAAATGGCCTTGCAGGAGTCCAAGGCCAATGAACCAGAATTCTCTTCTCTCCCTATTGAACCTGTGCAGTTTACATTCGATCCACTCAGTTTTGCTCTGAGTCAAGAGCCTCTATCGACTCCATCTATTCTCTCTCCTGAACCCACGCCGCAACTACAACCCACACTTCCTCCGGTTCCTGAACCTCTTGTTAAAAAGAAACTAACTACGGCAGAGATCCTTCAGGCTACACTGGACAAGAATAGAACAGCTCTGGCTATGAAGAACGCTTCTCAAATGCTTCGTGCAACTATAGACATTCGTAAAAGAGCTCCATTCTCTCTTAAAAACTCGCAGTTTAAACCTGTGAAAAAAATCATTCCTACTGCTATTGCTGCTCCTACACTCTATTCTCCTGCGGCTCCAATGAGTAACTCCAAAACCTCTATAATCAAACTATCCAAGGGAAATGTTATTCTTCAAATACCTCCTAATATTAACTGCCCTCCCAAAGTCAATAATAGATCCAATCCAAGGAGTTTACTAGTGAGCAAGAAACCTACAATATCCCTTCAAAAACCCAAAATGGTTAAAATTTTAGATCCCAAGACGAAAACATTCAAGCTGATAAAGCTTTGTGCGTCCTGATCCCATCATCATTTTACACACATTATTAGCTTTTTTGATTCCTATTATTTGATATTATTCGTTCTTCGATTTGATATTACCATTTATACATCAATATTGCTTCCTTTATGTGATTTACCTCGTTGGCTCAAATGTCACCATCCTATTATTCATAGTTGAATTGTATCTGTAGAGCTTAGAACATTGTCATTTACCCCATCCCTCCTATGTACTCATCACATTATCAGTCGTATTCTTTTCTTTGTTTCTATGATACATTCTTCTGCTGCTAGAATGATACAAGTTTTGACTTTTATGTATGACAGAGCATGTATGCCGTTGGGCTCTTATGAATAAATAAATCTATATATATATTCTATTTATAGTTGCAAAAGGTACTCCTAATTCTTTCGATGTAATAATAACTAAAGGAAGGTTCGGGGATCCTAAATAATGTAATTTGTTAACAAATTTATCCTTGAATTTAGAGAGCGGATATGGCCATAGCAGATCTTACAATTAATTATCAAAGGGAGCAAGTCGTGGATTTTACAATGCCGTTCTTGGATTTGGGTATTTATATTAAGATGAAGTGCTAATGTGGTGGGTTTAATTAATTTATTATGTACGCAATAGGTATCAGTCTGGTCTACGTTAAGGCACCAGAAAAATCCATAAATCTATTCTCATTCTTATCTCCCTTATCAAGTAATGTTTGGATACTAATGATCCTGGCGGGTGTATTAGTATCTCTCACAATGTATTTTATTGGAAGGTAAAATTGTTTTTTTGTGTAGGTAATCGAGGGTAATTCTTTTTAAGCCATTATTTTCAAAGAAAATCAATTGACGGAAGAATTGTCAAAAAAAGGATTTGTAAAATATAACAACCTTTGCGATCTATTCTAAAACTAAATAAATTTTTAAAAATATCAGGGGCACAATTGTAGTATGTGTGAAACTCATAGCCGATGGTTTTGCTATGTCAATGATGGAAAAGGGAAATTTGCAGTAAAAATTATAAAACTTTTAGTGATTATTTTACTACGTTTTCAAGGGTTAATTAAAGGAGGGAACTCGACTTATTCTTCTAAAATAATACGTAGCCCCCTCAAAAATTCACACGGTCAAGCTCTAATCTTATTAATATAAATGTGGTCTATTGTTAAATCATTCCTTTAAAAAAAATTAATTCCACTCAAATTGCCTAAGATGTACTCTTCTACGACATTTGCAAACTATTAATAACGAATATCGATAACCATCCTTTGAATCTATACAAAGAAAGTAATTTTATCATATTACGTTGTTCTATTTTGATATGGTCATTTGATTGTCCTAGGATAACAAAAAATGTTTCAGGGAGGTCGATAGTGGAATGTCTACATATTTTTATTGAAACAATGAAAGTTTGAACTTTAATAATGAGTTCAAAATTTATTCTAAAATCGTATATAATTATGTCACAACTTAAATATTTAAAGGGATTCATATGTTGACAATATTATTTTCTTTTGCCTGGAATGATGATTACTGATATATTTAGACATATAAAAGGTCTAACATGATTATCTTAAATTAGATATAGCCCCTTAGAAACGGAGGATATTGACTCTTCAGAAGGTACATCACCTTTCTCATCCTTACATCATTGTCTCTGGTTCACAATTGCATCTTGGGTTCAACAAGGATGTGATTTTTTACCAAGGTATTTGAGTATTAACAAATTATAATTAAGAAGTGAAAGCCGAGATTATCTATTAATATTTATTACGATGGGGTTAAAGAGCAATTTCAGGGCGGATTGTTGCTTCGATTTGGTGGTTCTTTACATTGATCATGATATCTTCATATACGGCAAACCTTGCTGCCTTTCTGACCATTGAACGGTATGAATGATGTACATATTGCATAGGGTAGGGTGTAGTCAAACGGGTTTACTTAAATGTTTGAAGACTTGTACCAAGAACTTGGATGAAATGTTTTATGTTTACTGGTTAGCATTAGACGGCTTAGCTATCAATTCTATCTAGGCAGCATTAATTGAGAAACAAATAAAATTGAAAAATGGAGTAGTATACCCATTTGGTACTATGTACTAAAAAATTTGCACTTTTTAACAAGTTTTACAGCATATTTTCATTTAAAGACATTTTGATATTTCAGTTAATTATATTGAAGCTTACCCTTTTGTGTAAAAGTCCATTTAAACAAAGAATTGTTATCAATTTTTTAATATGAATAAATTAATTTCACTTTAATTATATTAGCCCCGTTTGATATCAGGCTAGAAAAAGTCATTTTAACTCCTAAGAACTAAATTATTTTCTGTATAAATATATATAAAAATTATACCTTATTTTTTTCTCGGAGTTTCAAGAGCTTGTGTATATTTTTGTTTGAATATTTTTTTTACTATAATATATTTCCCCAAAAACATAAAATCTCCTATATAAATTTAATAAAACTTATATATTATGGGTTACATTTAATTTTTTAAATGATTGAAAGTGAAACCGAAAACTGTAATACACCTATTTGACCCCACCCTTTCCTTTATATAAATATTTGAATAAGACAAATTTTGCAACATTTGATTAAAATAGACTAGAGAGCCCCATCAATTCCGCAACTGACCTAGCTTCTCAAAGTAAAATAAGATACGGAGCGGTATCGTCTGGATCAACTGCTGCATTTTTCGAAGTAAATTATATTTATATATTCATGAAATAAAAAACTGTATGATTCCATTAGAGCTCGACGAATGAGGTGTATGATAAAATGTGGCGATTCATGAGTCGGCATGAAGATGAAGTGATGGTGACTTCAAATCGAAAGGGTTTGGAAAAAGTTATAAGTGAAAATGGGGGTTATGCATTTTTCATGGAATCAGTGTCGATTGAGTATCATGCGGAAAGAAATTGTCGTTTACAGCAAATCGGAGGACTTTTGGATTCCAAGAGCTATGGAATAGCTCTCCCACAAGGTAATTTGAACAAACATAATAGATTCAAAAAGCAAGGACAGTCTTAAGCCACTATAATATAGGATCCGTCCACATTCTATTGGCATCTACGCTTAATTTTTTTTCTAATAAAAAGGGCACTGTACATTTATCTTTGTCCCTGGTCCGTTCACAGAAAAAAACAGTACTGGCTTCTATTATTAATTATTATTCTATGAAAAACGGAGTTCACGGCCCCAAATCCGTGCATTCCGTTTTACATAGAACATCGCAATAATTAGGATCGGTCACGTCATCAAAAATACTTTTTTTTATTAATTTCTAGGTTCTCCATTAAGACCACATTTAAGTAGTGCTTTAATAAAGCTTAATGAACACGGTATAATTCGTCGACTAAAGAACAAATGGTGGAAAGAACAGCGTGGCGGTGGAACTTGTTACGTATGAATTTTAATTTATTTTTTTTGGATTAAATACATATTAATATTGCATAAAATTTACAAAATTGTATACTATTAACAATAATAGGAGGAAGATACAACAGGATCTGTGAGCGAATTAAACTTGGATAACGTGGGAGGCATCTTTATGGTCCTAATTATTGGATTAATATTAGGAAGTATAATAGCAATAGCTGAGCATTATTATAAGGTTATAAAAGATAAAAGAAAGCTCACGAACTTATAGTTGCATATTATATTATATAAACGCGTAATATTTGACACTATCTATCTATATATATTTTTTTTTGAATTATTTTTCAAAAAAAAAAAAATAATAAGTGTAAGAACAATTTATAAATACATACAATAAATTATGCATCATATAAACGTCTCTAGCCTTTTATTACACCTATAGGTCTAAGTTTGATGGCTTTTTTGCTTATTCCAGCAGCATGGCATGTATTGACAACGTCAGTCACATCTTTATAAGACTCGGGAGCTTCTTCCATGACTAACTTAGGAGAAGCAACACGGATAGAGATACCCTTCTTATCTAAATCATCCAACACAGTCTGATAATCAAGATTTCTACGAGATTTGGCACGAGACCATGCTCTTCCTGCTCCATGGCATGTCGAGCCAAATGTTTGTTCCATACCTTTTTCTGTTCCAGTCAGAACGTAGCTACAGCTCCCCATAGTGCCTCCAATTAAAACAGGTTGTCCAGTCAATTGGAAGTCCACAGGAATGAGGGGATGATGCGGAGGAAAGGCTCTAGTAGAGCCTTTTCTATGAACAAGCAAAGTTTTTAACTTTCCATCAACCATATGCTCCTCCATTTTAGCAATATTATGTGATACATCATAGATCACATGCATATCAAGATCATCTGGAATGGAGTCAAATATCTTGGAAAAGGCTTGACGCGTAAGAAAAGTCATAGATGAACGATTAACCCAAGCAAAATTGGCTGCGGCAGCCATTCCTTTAAGATAGTCCTGACCTTCTTTGGAATGAATTCTAGCACATGCTAACTGACGATCGTTTACCTCAATTTTATCTCTCTTCATTGCTTTTTCCATTTGAACCAGTGCATCTGTGGCAACTTGATGGCCAAATCCTCTTGAGCCACAATGGATCATAACAACTATTTGTCCGGGCCGGTCAATTCCCATTGAAGAAGCAGCAAATTTATCAAATATCTCATCGACAACTTGAATTTCAGCATAGTGATTCCCTGCACCCAGTGTTCCTAGTTGTGGAAGACCCCGACGTTTGGCTCGAGTAGAGACGCAGTTAGGATCTGCAGATAACATTCTTCCATATTCTTCACAATGTTCTTTGTCTTCTGGCCAAACATATCCTTCACGAAGAGACCAGTCCATTCCCATCTCTAAAGCCTCCTCCAAATCTTTAGCTCCCATAGGAATTATACCCTACGTAAATCAGTAAATTTGGATTGAAAACAAATTTGAGGATAGCTGATTCATCATTTACATTTAGTACATAATAATATATAGCTTTATCATTTTTACACAAAAATTATTGCAAATTAAGAGGCTCATATCTTCTACTTATTTACTCTACGAAAAAAAACTAAATTACAAACTCTCAATCATATTAAGGAAAGGAAATTAAGGCTTAGAAATGATTTGTCATTTGATAAAAATCCTAACTCATGACAAATGGCATTTATTTGTTGGAAGAAAGAAGGGATTTTTATTGATGGAATATGTATGGAATTACCTTGGACCCCACACCGACAGGAATATGATCAAAAAGAGCTTGAGTAATTCGTTCCTTGACGGGTTGAACATCTTTTTCAGTGAGATTTGTACGCAAGAGACGAACACCACAATTAATATCAAATCCCACTCCTCCTGGAGATACAACAGCCTCTGGATTTCCGACATCAAAAGCAGCCATGTTTCCAATGGCGAATCCATAACCCGAATGTACATCAGGAAGTCCCACACTGTGTCCCACAATTCCGGGTAATGCAGCTACATTCGCTATTTGTTTCACACCCGGAAGAAAGCCTCCCACGGATCCAGGACGACATGCATTCTAGAAGAACAAACATGATTTAAAAGAATAAAATTAGTCAGTCTCCACTAGCATTACTTTGAGCTCTTCAAACATGAGGGACTCCAGCTTTTCGTTCACGTAGAAGACGCCTTCCACCTTCATGTTGGGCTGGAATCCCTTCTTGATCCTCCAGGAATGACTTCCGATTCTTTCCAAATATTCACACTCATCCTCGTACTTACGGACAACCATGACGCTCAAAAAATGGACTGGGATTCTATGTGGAATCAAATTGAGCTCTGCCGGTGGAATCGATGCTCAGTTGTCAGTTAATAATATCGGTACGTACAAATATCAAATATGCTTCAAATAAATAATAATATTTAATAACAATATATTCACAGAGCTAGTGAGAGCAGCCAATGAGACCTAATACTATATGGAGGAGCACAATCACGCAACCTGTTGTGGTAAAAAAACATCATTTTTAATCAAAATCAAAGTAGATATATCTTGAAAGGTTTTTTAAAATAAATTTTAAAAACATTATAAAACTAATCATTTAAAATGATGAATTCACCCTTCAAAAAGAAAGTGTCAACTTCAGATCGGGGTTACTTACTACATATTGATCTTGTTCAAACACAAGGAAAAATTCATACGTTTAAATAATTAGTTTAATAATATTTTACCCATTTACGTTAGAAACCCCTTTATCATATATCTCCTTCGATTTTGAGTTGTATGCATTAAGCCATTCCATCATTTTTGCTCAAAAACATTTTTTTAGGATTTCAAAATATTATCCCTAATTGGAAGAACTGATTAAAACACAACGTGATGTTGATATAAAATTACAACTACGACATATATTATAGATTATAAAATATATGTTGGAGTTTATATTTATAGTTTTGTAATCGTACAAAGTTCATATGAGTTCAGGTGGAATTTATCATCAAAAATGATGTTATTCACCACTACAGGTTGCGTGATTGGAGCTTGTGCTCTTCCAAATAGTAATAGAACTTATTGGAGCACCCCAAGCCTCGTCTAATGACGTCATTCTATCGTTGATCTTCTCCTTCAGCTTAGCAGTTTCAGGGCTTTAATCCACAGGCCTGATCAAAGAACATAATATTTAAGCTTTATATAATATTGATGTATATAGGAGCAATGTAACGAAGGCAGTCCATATGAATTGGCAGCCTTCTTTTTGTAGTGTGTTAAACAGATGAAATTCAGTTCAACAACTGAATATAAATATTAAAAAATATCCACCTCAATCTCGTGTATATGGTTTATTAATTATTATTATTTTTAAAATGATTATGTAATAAGTAGATAAAACTTTAATAAAACTCATTTAATAAGAATGTCATAGATAAATAATAATTTAGACTAAAAACAATAATTGACTTTTTAATTTGTAATTTTCTTATAGGAGCATCACTTTTTAAAAAATATTACGAAATAAAAAAAAAAAAGCTTCAATACATAAAATTCAACACTTAACTAATACATTAGCTCACTACTTTTTATATGGCATTTGGGTTGCTCTTCTTGTATTTAAATATATTTTCTCAGCTCATCCAACCTTTTACCACTCAATCAAATTGGATTTATTTTATTAATATTGAATAAGACTATGCATGATTGACTGTACTATATGTTAACATTTATTAGTTGATTACTATTATTAACTGTAGAATAATCATTTTGTCCCTTCTCAATGACACTGATCCTATGAACGAGAGAGGGGGTTGCTGTTGCATAGCAATAGGTACCCAGGATTGGATAGGATACTCTTTATTTTTTTAAATGGATTCAAATCCTTTAAAAATTTATAGATTATAACTGTACTAATTAATCCTGGATTTATCTCTCAGTACTCCGATATTTTTCTAGCCAAAGCTCTTTTTTGTTTTCACATTGACTTGAAAAACGTTTGATTTTGACAGACGAAGGAATAATGAAGAGCCTTGACTTGACTTACTAGATGAGATGAGAAAGTCAATGATAGGAGTCCTTCTCTCATCTCTGCCAAGTGCCCACTGACTTCTCAGTTCTTAGTTATTTCTCCGCTCCCCCCCTCTGTTTAGTAGAGACCTCTTTTTTTTTTCTTCTCCTTTTCTGCATGGAAATCCATGTAAGCTGCAAAGTGAGGACTGAGGATGCAAAAGGACAAGTAAAGTTTAGTTTCTCTTCTTTGGAGAGTGAGTATTTCCTTCCCCTCAACAGTTAATAAGCTTCTAAGTTAAAAGTTCTAGCAGACTTGATTCAATGACCTTCGGCTTCTTCTCTCCCTCCTTTTTTTAATTCTCTCTCAATGGATTCAAAAATTCGAATTGACGAAATTACTGCTCAAATCCTCTCTATAGACGATCAAATCCAGTCTCTTTCTGCTCAAAAAAGAGTTTTACTCCATGAAAAATCCGTACTCAGAGATGAAATCCTTTCTCAAGCCAATGAACCCACGGAGGAATGGGAAAAGGTAAATGTCAAACACTAAAACCACATTCTTAATACACCATTATGATTACTAATTAATTTTATATTTATTTCTATTGAGAAGGATACTTTTTCATGGTTCCGCAGTCTACAAAAAGGACTTGAAGATCTCTTTGGATTCAAGGAATTTCGATCCAAGCAGTTGCCCGCCATGAATGCACTCCTTAGTGGTAAGGATTTACTCCTTGTTTTACCAACATCTGGAGGGGAAAAGTCTTACCTATCAACTACCTGCACTGGCAGCTTTTGACAAGGGATTTGCTCTCGTCGTGTCACCTCTCATTTCCTTGATGGAGGATCAAGTTCATGCTCTAAAGGCCTTGAATCTTAATGCTGCTCTTCTTAATTCTTTTACTCCAAAGGATCAAGTCGACTCGATTCACAAGGTTCTTAAATTAAAAATAATTTAAAACTCGTCAATTTATGTTTAATCATTCTTCTTTTTTTCTTCTTAATTACAGAATATGACATGTGATAAGTCCACTCTTCGTCTCATTTATGTAACACCTGAACGTTTGAAAAAATCCAAACGATTTTTAAATAAGTTGCAAAAAGCACATACCCTAGGATTATTCAATTTCTTAGCTATTGATGAGGTACATTGTTGCTCATCATGGGGTCACGATTTTCGACCAGACTATAAGTTTCTCGGTATAATGAAAGAAACCTTTCCAGGTGTTCCTATCATGGGACTCACTGCAACACTCACAGGATCCGTACTGAAAGATGTGCGTGAAATGCTGAATATTCCGGATTGTGTTGTGTTTAAAGCATCTCTGGATAGACCCAATATTCATTATCGTGTAATGTTAAAACCTTCGAGTACTGATACTGACATTCTATACAAACTGATCACTAAAGATTTCAAAAACCAATGTGGAATTGTTTATGTCCTTACAATCAAACAAGCTGAAACTCTTTGGAAAGAATTGAGATCTCATGGAGAAGTTGCTGTTGGTATTTATCATGGTAGCATGGAAACGCAGACAAGGACCTCAATGCACGAAAAGTGGTCGAAAGGAAAGATTAAAATCGTGATAGCCACGACGGCTTTCGGAATGGGCATTGACAAGTCGAATGTTAGATTCGTAATTCATTATAATTTACCTAAGTCTGTTGATAACTTTTACCAAGAAAGTGGTCGAGCTGGAAGAGATGGATCCCTATCTTATAGTATTGTTTTGTTTAATTTCGATGATATTTTCAAATCTAGTGTCATGGCCTTTACTGAGAAAAGTGGTATAAATAATCTATATAGGATTGTTGAATACTGTATCTCAACTACCAAGTGCCGAAGAACATTTCTTTCTAACTATTTTGGGAATAATTGGGGTGGAGAAGTGAGATGTGATAAAATGTGTGATCACTGTGATAAGTCTCTGCTCTCAGTAGAAATGGACATAAGCACTGTGTCAACAGAAATCCTGAATGTTCTCAAACGAGGTGAAGAGGAAGATGTCAATATAACTGCTTGTAAACTACTTGATGCTTTAATGGGAAAAGGTGGAGGGAGCAAGTCCGTATCTCGTAGTAAAAAGCTTCCGACCCCATGGAATCGATTGAATACGAGTCTTGTTGTGGCTAAGCTATTATTCGATGGAATTATAAAGGAACATTTCCATTTCACTCCTTACAGTACTATAAGTTATCTAAGGATAGACCGCGGCTCATTTTTGAATGTAGACAACTACTCTAAGCTCTCCATTCTCTCTTCTTCCAAGCGTTCCAGCAAAACAATTGATGATGATGATGTCATTATACTATGAAATAAATCAAATAAACTACCGAACATTTTTAAATAACCTAAATTGTATACCAAAATTCTGTAGACTGATTGTTTATTTTTTTTACTTATTTTTTTCAGATCATATGGTTGCTAATACATTTTCATGACTGAGTTAGATATTAATTGAGCACAAAAATAGTATCCAACATGGGGCAGAAAGCTAAGGTTGCAGTATGTACTCTTAATCAGTGGTCTTTGGATTTTGAAGGGAACTTTCAAAGAATCATCACAAGTATAAGAGATGCCAAAGCTTCAGGTGCTAAACTGAGAAGTGGTCCTGAATTAGAAGTTACCGGCTATAATTGTCAAGATCATTTTTATGAAAGTGATACTCTGCTACATGCCTGGGAAGTTGTTGCTTCGCTACTGAATGATTCATCAACTTCGGGTATTTTAGTGGATGTTGGGATACCCATTATGCACAAAAGTATTACTTACAACTGCCGTTTAATATTTCTCAATAAAAAAATTATACTTATAAGACCAAAAACGAATGTTTGTGATATCGGAAATTATCGTGAATCTCGCTGGTTTTCTCCCTGGATGAAACACAAGACTCTTGAAGACTTTACGTTGCCACAATTTATTCAAAAAATTACTGGACAGAAGAGTGTTCCTTTTGGAGACGGTGTAATTGCTACGGAGGATACATCCATTGGATATGAAATAGGAGATGAACTGCGGAATCCAAATAGTTCACATATAGAAATGGGAAATGATGGTGTGGAGATATTCATTAATGGATCTGCATCATACATGGAATTACGAAAGGCCCATATAAACGTTGATTTAATTCAAAATGCAACTCTGAAGAATGGTGGCTGTTATCTTTACTCGAATCTCAGAGGCTGCGATGGAGACAGAGTTTATTTTCAAGGTAATTCATGTATCTCATTGAATGGTGATATTATTTCTCGTACGCGTCAATATGGAATAGAGGAAATTGAAATAGCAACAGCTACTTTGGATTTAGTTAGTATAAGGAGCTATCGAAATTCACTCGTGAATAAGTGCAATCAAGCCATGAATGAGTGTACACCCTACCCTCGCGTACCAGTTGATTTTTCGCTATCAGAAATAGAGGATATTTACATTCCTACTCATATACCACTTATCTGGGACTATCATACTCCAGAGCAAGAAATTATGCTTGGAATTTCTTGTTGGCTATGGGACTACCTACGTCGTAGTGGTCAAGGTGGTTTCTTTTTGCCTCTTAATGGAGGTATTGATACATCAAGTATATCCGTTCTTGTCTACTCAATGTGTCAAATGGTCATAAAGGCTGTTGAGCGTGGAGATGAGCAAGCTCTTCATGATATTCGACGGGTGGTTGGAGAATCTGATTATGTTCCAATTGAACCAAAAGAATTATGTAGTCGTATTTTTGTTACATGTTTTATGGGGTCGGAGAGTGCTCCAGAAGAGAACAAAAGTCGTGCAAAAAAATTAGCTCAACAGATTGGTAGTTATCATATGAGTGTTTTGATTGATTCGGCTGTGACTGCTATTATTGGAATATTCTCCACAGTTACTGGAGTTATTCCAAAGTTTAGATCAAGAGGAGGATCTATTCGAGAAAATTTAGCTCTACAGAATGTGCAATCTAGAGTTAAAATGGTTATATCTTACTTATTTGCTCAGCTAATGCTCTGGGCTAGAAATAGAGCTGGAGGTCTTTTAGTTCTAGGATCCACCAACATTGATGATTGTCTTCGTGGATTTATTACAAAATACGATTGCTCAAGTGCAGATATTAATCCTATAGGCAGTATTTCTAAAATTGATCTCAAATATTTTCTATTGTATGCCAAAAACGAACATAATTTTACATCTTTGGAAGGAATCATCAACGAACTGGAGCCTGAAACGCTTCCTCCTCCATCGACTAATCATCGGATTTATTCTGAAGAGGCGGATATGGGTATGACTTATGAGGAATTATCTCAATATGGGAAATTAAGAATGACTGAGCGCTGTGGTCCTCACTCTATGTTTAATAAACTGACTCATTCTTGGAGGAATAAGGCCAGTCCAGATGAGACCGCGAAAAAAGTAAAACTTTTTTTTCGATTTTATGCAATAAATAGACATAAAATGACTGTTTTGACTCCCGCTTGTCATGTAGAGAGTTATAATCCAGATGATAACAGATTCGATCATCGTCCTTTCTTATATAACTCAAGTTGGAGGTGGCAATTTCGAACTATCGACAACGCTTTACGAAAAATTGATATGAAAATTAGGAATGACGAAGATAGTAAGAAAAAGGGGAGTAGTCATCATGCCAAAGATAGAAAGGGCTATGATAAGGATTGTATAGGCGGGAGTAGTGGCTCTGGTAAAGTAAATACTGGCGTTCCAAAGAATGAGGGAGGGAGTTCCTCCTCAAATTCGAATGGAGGAAAAAAGACTGGTGTCGTTGTTCCTGTCCCAGAGATTTTAAGCTTTTAATTTTATACAATTGTGATGAGGACTTGGTAGATTATCATATGAATGACTATATGTGCTTCCTGTTTAATTAACTATTTAGATACATTAATTAATTTTATCATAGTAATGATTTATATGAATGAATAATTTGCATCAGTATTGTGGAACCCTCTCGGTTATGACATAATTGGGGGAAATTTTTTATTATTATTGTTTTCTTGTTTTTTATCGTAATTAATTAATTATCTTCAATTTTTCCTTTTATCTATATTATTATATATTATAAATATATATATATTTATTTAATGTATATTACCAAAAATTATCGATATTAAATGAGGATAATGATACTACCCAACTTCTTCTGATATTTATATTCTATTCTATTATTAAAAATATGTAATAACATTCTTAAACATATATAAATAGTTAGTATTAGGATTCTAAGGCAACAAATCCCAAAAATAAGAGTGTTTCCCTCATTTTTAATGGTAGGTATTTTATGAGTATTGTAAAACATATTATTGAATTCTAAATAAACTAAGAAATCGTCTTCCTTGTAAATACTACTGACGTAATAATCATTTCTCCGGTAATAGCCATATTATGTACATTAGCTATGAACTGCTAGATAATATCCCTTTGTAGCAATGTATTTTGTCTTCTTCTCAGCCTTTCGTCATGTGCAACGTATGGACAATTGGGTCGTATAATAATTAATAACTCAATGTCTACAAGTTTTAATTGGTATAAACAAGTTTTGGTATAACTAGAAAAAGAATTGGAGCATTTTAAATGAAGAATTTACAATACTTTGATGATAATAATAGATTATTTCATAGATGGTAGATACATGAAAAAGGGCAATATTGATAAAGGCTACTAATTGCCAAGTTCTATGAGACATAAAGGTCCAATGCCCATATTTAAGTCACTTGTATATACTATATATATAATATAAATAACTTATGTAGAATTTTTTAATAGATCACAATATCCATCAGGGCCGTCGATACGGAGGGGGTGACGCTGATACTCTGACGATACGATAATCGGAAAAATGGAATATCAGTAATTTTTTTTTTTTTCGGGAAAATCGTTAAAAAATAAGAATTTTAAGTAACAGGGGGAATGAAATGTTCCGAAAATTTAAATTCATTCTACTCTTGACGTGGAACAACTTAAAAGAGTATTCTGAAATAAAAAATAGATCATGGCACATGAAATATGGGAAACAAGTATTCAGAACGAAAGGAGCAAATACATACATAGTATTGAGAGAGGGTATTATAATTATGTGTGAATTCCTGCACTTACCTCCAGAGATATGAATATTTCTTTTTTCGTTTAGTTGGGCGTTTTTATAGATCTTATACCTAGTAAATTATTAATGAGCAATTTATTAGTTAAGAATTTATCAATTGAACAACATAATAATATGGAGTCAGGAGATAAAGTGAAAAAATCAACGGAAAGGATTCTTACTTCTAACCAGTCTTTAGATGAAGCGTACAGCCCTCCTGGTAAGACATTTTCTACACTAATAATGACGTTTTATGTACTTCATATATTAGATACTTCTTAAATTATCATTCGAAATTATAGGAGGGGGGAGTCCTATAAATGTTCCCTTTATTACAAAATGAAGAAATATAGAGTTTGAGACAGATTGATCAATGTGTTGAGGTTGCTCAGAGCTCTTGAAGTTGTTAATTTCATTATTTTATAGGGGGGAGGATAATTTTACCTGAAAATAGTCATCAATATAGAGCAGTTTTTAATAGATTAGTAATCTTTCAAAAGTTATAATATAGTTTTCCCCGAAATGATTATTGCGTGTATAAACAAAATGATACTGATGTATTGCAGGAAGCACGCACTTTTTGATGGTCCCCCAAAATTTGGAAATATATATATATATATAAGCCTAATAAATAAGAACAAAAAATATATAAATTTTTTTACAGCCAATGTTTTAGAAATTGAAGTATGCAATCCCCAAAATCGAAATATCATAGGAAGCACAAAACGATATACAGAGTATGAAGTAAGACTTAAAACAAATTTGCCTATATTTGAGAAACAAGAGAGTGTAGTTCATAGACGCTACTCAGACTTCCAATGGCTACGAAAGGAAATAGACAAGACTGTGAAGGTATGTCTGGCTGATCTTCCAGAACAGGGTCTAATGCGACAAATCCCCTTTCTACAAAGTGATGGAGGAATATTTGAGGAAGAATTTATACGAGAGAGACAAGCTGGACTGGAGGAGTTTATTAACTCAGTTGCATGCCATCCCCTTGTCCAGAACGAAAAATGTCTTCATCTATTTCTTCAAGCCGATCCCTTTGATAAAATAAATTATGTTCCTTCCAAAATTACGCCAAAAATATCTTCTTGAGTTTTTAAATAAGAGAATATATATATACTCATCCGAGTCCGAAATACTGTTGTATATTTGTCTATAAATAAAATTAATTATGAACTAATAGAAGTAAAGAAAATATTTTTTTTTTTTCAATTTTCTTTAGTTTTATAGTAATAATACATTTTTTTACAATATGTATTTATGTGTATATGTATATATATATATATGTTATCTTTTTTTATATCACAGCTCTCCTAATTATTCAAAATAAAAATTAATTTTTTAACAGTAAAATGAAGGGGGGGAGAGGTTAAAAGGGACGAACAAACATAAACTGTCAAATATATGTATATGTATGTGTGCTAAGGAGAAGGAGTCACTCCCTCATCTACTTCCGATTTGACGATTTGATAACTGATCAAATACTCTGGATATGCCTTTAAAAAATAAGAAAATACCGATTAAATTGAAGAAAGGAAACTACAAAGTTAGGCAGCAAAGCGTGGACTATTAATTAGGGTTAATTTTTTGAGGTTGGAACCCGCGTGATTTTGTTCTGTGATGCACTTTGGAGAGGGAAACCAACAAAACTCCATAATGATAATGAGTGATTCCTTACAACTTTTTGTGTGGAATTATTGAAAATAAAAAAATTATTCAAATATTTCTTAAGCAACTTCTCGAGTCCCGTTCTGCTGCTCAACCCTGTATTTTTTTTTAATATACCTGTTCTCCTCTATAAATAACGTATTCGGGAAAATTTAAACCCCCAACTGATGGTCTACCAACAACGGAATGATGGCCTGGTGGCGCGTGAGCAATTTTCACTGCACTAAATTGAAGAAAAGATTTGCCCAATGCTACTCTACAGAGTAACAATTGTCTAAAAAACAAATTGGTTGATTGAATAAGAAATAGGTAAACATTAGAGTGTGAGTATCTTACCTTTGACAAACATAGCATGATCGATCTTTATGAGATGGGCATCCAGTTCCACCACCAATGCCAAATATATACTGGTTACTTTTAGAAGAGTGCTCAGCAAAGTAAATTCCTAATAAAAATGGAAATGGAGGTCAATAATTATTATCTTATCCAAATACGTAGTGATACAAGGAACATTGCCCCATATTATTAATAATATAATAGTTTAATTATTTATGTAATATTGAGTGAGTAAACGAGGGTATACCATTGTATTTCCCCTTTCCTTGTTTGCTTCTGTATAAAACATTTTCACGTGACGTCATGATTGTTGATGTCAGCCATTATGGGGCCTAAACAACCAAGTTTCATAAGAATGAAACCCCTTTTTTTTCATAGTTATTAAGGACAAGAATGAACAGTTGAATATCAAAATAGGACCAACAAATAAAAGGACTTAAACTTAATGTCTATCAATTTTTTTATTCTTCCATCGCATAGTTTTATTATATATCTGACCATAAAAATATGTTATAAGATCGTTATATATATAAAAATTAACTATTACAATGGAAATAATAAGATATTTTTCTCTAATTATTCTACATTTCTCGTTCCTATCGATAAAAAAAAAGGTACAAATCTAGTCATTTTTAGTACATATTACTTTGATTTAATTCGACTATCATTGGAATAAAGTAGTATTCTATGCAGATATTAAGCCTTTCTCCAATCCTAAATCCATTTAATGAAGCTTCATAATGATTTATTTTATGTAATAAAAATTTTCGTATCAAAGGTTCTAATAGCAGTTAAAGCCAAATTTTGAAGCATCTTCATAATTAAATGAGTCAATAATTGTTGATAATCAACACTTAATCATCGCAATTAATGGCAAATAATTTAACATTTTAATTTTTGTAATTATTGTAAAAAGAATGGGAATCAAAATGCCATAATATAGCAGAATGAATCATCTAATATTTTTTTTTCTCGGTAAAATAAGCTAGTTTTAAACTTCAGTTTAGTTCCTTATTTCTCCATTAACTACATATCAAATTATGAGTCCCTAATGCCATCTCCCTAAGATGACTTACACTTTGATAACAAATCTACGAACACATAGATTACATAATTATTGATGGAATCATTTAGAGTTTATAGGTAAGAATTTAATCTGTGCATCTTTATTTTGAATCTATAATAGTTCTATAAATCAATTTTATATTATTCAAAATGAATATCTATATAGATAAAAGAAAATTCGTTTATCTGTCAGTTTGATTGTCTGAAAAGAACTAATGCATCTTAGGACTGCGTGGGTACTTGATAACAAGGAAGGCTAGATACAAGCATTCGTTGCATGATAATAACAATCGAACCTGTGAATCACATTAAAAAAAAGAGAGCTCATGTATGTATATTTGGTTGTAAATCCTGAGCATTTTTTTATCGTACGAGTTTTTGTTGCAGCCAACCTGAACAATGTTTTTTTTTATTATCTCAAGTTTTTATCATTATTGCTTCATTCTTGAGGAGAGAACATCTCAGTATTGAATAATTACGTGTGAATGGACTCATAAAAACGTAGAGAAACACTGATGACTTCTTGCCATCATCTTCTGTATTAATAAATTAAAGTGTGTCTGTTCGTCAACGCATAATAACTTAGGCTATGCCTTGTACTACCGCTAGTAGCAAAACATAATACGATAGTCGTTTATCGATTCAACGATACTTTATAAAGCTTATTGTCCGAGTAATTTTAAATATTTTTTATAATAATTATAATCAGAGGTGGTCATATTTTGAAGACTTAAGATCACACAATCAAAGACCCTAGACTTGACTTAGACTCGAATGTCTGTTCATTTTTTTCATTACATATAAGGTAATTTTTAAAATATATTTTATTATCCGAGTACTTGAACTGGATTTGATGAAAATATTCCAGAAGATGGAATTTTTCATCAAAGCCCTGACTTGGACTTGTAGTTTAAGGACTTTTCCTCACCACCGATAATCATTAATAAATGTCATTTTGTATATAAAATCACAAATACAATTAATTCTCTGAAAAATATATTTTACTATGTACGTGACGACACTCAAGCCATGAATTGAGATCCTAAAGTTGCAATTTCTAATTTTATAAACAGCACTAGTGGCCGTGAAAAAAAGCCAAGTAATTCAGACCTAAATAATTCACTAAATATTTGCCCAGGAACAAAATACAGAATCATTTAGAGCCTAGAGGGATATATAAGCTTTTAAACAAAAATTAATTCTTATCAATGCTATTGCAGGGGCATTAAAGAAGACGGATCATCGATATGCTTCACGCCCACCAAAAAAAAAAAAAAACTCCATTGCTGTCGTATGCATTCGAACTATGTATCAAATCGACAAAACGATTCGAGTTGTACATAGTCCAAAGAAAATGACCAGTTTAGAGGACCCAAATTCGGGCATAGCTGAAAATTCGCTAAATGGCAAGGGTTTTAAAGGTTTATCCCCCAAACATCGGGGGAAAACAAGGTATCTGGGAATCAGGGCTTTGGAGTCGTGGAGTACATGCAATTTTTGGTGGAGTCAGAGTCAGGAGTCGTAAAATTTGTACCAACTCCGGCTACAAAAATTATTATAATTTATGCAAACAAAACTCATTTATAATCTAAGCCTTATATTCTGGTATTCTTATAGCTATTTTCTAAATGGTTATAAATTATAGGTATTATAAGTTTACTTCACAAATTTCAAACGTGCTCTTTTGTCCATGCAATCACAATTCCCAAAGCCTTCTAAAGTATAAACATTTATATTGGGTAGAGCATAGCCTCTAGCCGTGCTAGTTCATTAATTAGAATTGTGAATAGTCAATATCATCAGAAGAGTAAAGAGTAACGTTGCAGTGAGATTTTGTGTGTATTATCGTTCCTCGGTTAAGAGTACATAAATTATTTTCCGAAACTTATGAATGTATTAACAATAGATAGATTTTGATCCATTTTATTTCTTATTCATCTAGTTAAATAGCTTATATTCCAAATATTTTATTTATAAATAGCACAATTATTTACTACATATTATAACTAATAACTACCTATAGCTATAAATTAAATATATATATATGGTGACTCAAATGACTCAATAGCACTTATATTGGCTATAAAACATATCATTTAAAAATAATAATGTGGGTTGGAGTGAGAGTCGGTGATATTCAAAATACCGGAGTCGGAGTCGTAATTTTTTTGTACCCATTCTGCAGCCCTGCAGTGAGACTCTAGAACTACTTAAGGTCTCCTAAACACTTATGAACTTCATTAACCATGAAGAAGAGATTCGAGAGGTCTAAAACAATTTGAACTTTTTAGAAGCATAAAATCTTTAATTTCTTTCTAACAAAAAGACTTTCACTTTTGATGAGTATCACAAACCCCAAAATGAACAATAGCTTTCAAAATCAAGAAAAAAGTTTAAGGGGCGCCCAGCTTAAAAAATCCCGCCAAAATAATGCCCCTTGGAGTAGTAGTGTCTTTTAGAAAAGTTATATCTCAATACCTCTTTAAACTGAAAGCTAAAAATTGGGTCCAGGAGTATATACGAGTCTTTAGCCATGTTGTTTAACCCCGGATTCAGAACAATTACTCCCTGTGGGAACTATGTATGGTAGCAAGACGGTACTACTTATCAACACTGCTATTAGAGCACAGGAATTCTGCTACCGCCAATTCCAAAATTTCTGATATAAGTCAAAGTGGCCTCTCTCAAGCCCCAGACCTCAACCCCCTTGACAACTATTGATGGGGCATGGTCTGATTTATGCCCAACTCTACCTAACACCCAAATTTCCAAAAACAAATAATACGAGGGTGCCAAAGTTTCTGACCTCGTATCGAGACCGTTGTAGAGGCCAATGACAAATATATAATATGAATAAACCGTCTATATCCTCCTTTACAACTTAAAAATAAATTTCATTCGCTGATTTTGTATATCAAACATACACCAAACTTTTAAAAGGTTAAATATTGCATTTTTTTAACTTCCCACTCTCTAGAGGAGTAAACTTTTTTAGTATTAATAATAATTGTCAGGCAATAATACTAGTACCGTAGATAGTAGATACATACCTGCTCCAAACATTCCCCCAATATAAGCATGCCTTTCATCGAATCCTTTTTGAACAATTGCATTTATGAATGGAGAGCCATGAAACAACATTCTTTCATTGCTCTGATTATGATTCTCTTCTGAAACTTCACGACGCCGATGTGAATAGCGCTCCCAAAGCTTTACATTTCTTATTTTTTGTACTTTACAGATTCGATACTTGGAATAAAGACCACCAGCATGTCCTTGATCACGATGTTCTCGAATGGTAGATTGCATTTCCTCTTCAATTCCCACAAATTCAGGATCCTCTGGAGAAATGTCAACCAAAACTGTGGATTGTCCATTCGTACTAGGTGGAGGTTGCCACATGAAAGCAGCTAAAAACCCCAGGGAAGAATAGATATTAAAATTTTGATAACACATAATTATAAGTAGTTATAGTTACAGTTTCCAGAGAGTAATTTTTCAATTCCTTTAATAAGTTTATGGCGATGACCAAAGGCAGTTATTCCTATTTGTTTAAGATCTTCGTGTCCCATTTCAGCTAAAATATCTACACTAATTTGTTCTCTATCGAATATTTCTCTTAACTGTTCTAATCCCAAACTAAAAAAAGCAACACAAATGCACAGTTATTATATAATTAAATATATGATGTATATTAGGATATTGGTATTTTTACCTTGCCAAAAAGGCTCCAATGCTCATATTGAGACTGGTTTCAGGAGTGACCATTTCCGTTTTTGAGAAATCAATACTTCCATCTCCAGGATGAGGCATAGGAAAATTAGTAGCAATATTTGCTGCAGGAATGACTGGTACAACTGGATAAGTAGTCGACCCTGAGGGCATTACAACAGGCTCAGCATTAAGACCTGATGTAATCTTTGGAAGTGGTGATGTGGGAGGTCTTAGACCAAGGGGTTGTTGATTTGAGCCAAAAGCACAAATAATGGTATTGGTAGACGGAAGAGGAGGTGGAATTTTGTTTGTAGTAGGGAGAGAGAGGGTTATGGGCATTGCATCAGTCAGCAAGCATTTTACATCTTCCGCGGAGCATAGATCTAAAGGTGTTTGCCCCTCTTGATTTTTTAAGGTTGGATCGGCTCCATGTGCAACCTGGATAAGAAAATATTTATTAGGAAGCCCTGAAAGAATTTATCAAATGGTATAAATAAAAGAAGAACTTGGATGCATCTTTAAATTACAGATGTACATGGATACATGCACATATAGGTATATTAAAATACAACTAAATAGAGTTGTTATTATAAAAATCATTTAGCCTGCAATAAAATAAGGATAAATGTGTGGCGAAATATAAGTCACCTTGAATTAAAATATGCACTAATACCTAAATAGATATTATCTTTTCCACAAACATAGCATTCACAATTGTAAAAAGAAGGTTGATATTACATAAGAACCATGTAATTAAATAAATTAATAATTGCTACTCTGTTCCAAGGGCATAATTAGAACAAATGTATTATTTAATATACTTCTAATAAGGAATCGAAGTTGGTAAAAGGTGATCCTTTAAAAGTTTCCCATATCCATCCTTTAAGAAAAAGTCAACATATCTAGGATATTTAATCAGAATATGGGAAAATTTTATTAATAAGATGTACATATGTATATATATTAATGAAGAGTAATCAATCAAAGTTTGAGCCTCCGGCGTCAACGCATTTATCTAGCTTAGAGAGCGGAAGCTCCATCATGACTGACAATCAAAAAATTGACTTTTGACCATTTTTGGTGTTGGTACACGTAATTTTAATTTGAAAAAATAGGGACTTTAGTGGCAAGCCCAATTATATAGTCCGAAATATGATGCAATGAGTAGAAAATTGTTCTTTTTATATTTTTTAGTATTTGGTTAATAACTTTTGGATAGAACAAGGAAACTCAAATAATTGAGCTCATTTTAGACTTCTTAAATTATTAAAAAAAAGGTACAGAATATTTTTTATCGATAAAATAAATATTCATAGTATAGGAACAACTTACCAACAAGGCACACAATTGAGTTCTTCCTTTTTGAGCAGCTTCGTGTAGCGGAGTAAATCCCCATTTATCTGTTGCATTGACAACTGTGTTATACTTAATAAGCAGAGCTGCAATATCCAAATGGCCATATGAAGATGCATTGTGTAAGGGAATGAGTCCTCCTTTATCTTGAGCATTAACATCTGCTCCACTTTGTAACAAAAAATAAGCTACTTCCAGATTATTATAACCAGCAGCCAAATGTAAGGGAGTAGAATTTCTTCCTTGAGAATCACGACAATTAATGTTATCAGTAGTTAAAAGTTTTTGAACTCTAGTCAAATTTCCTTTCTTCGCTGCATCAAGAAGGGCTGAATCCCCCTTTAATAGATCCATAACATCCTGATCACCCTCGTCAACTAAATCTATGGGAGTATGGCCATCACGGTTTTTCTTTGTAGGATCTGCACCATATTTTAAAAGGAGTTTGACGATTTCATATTTTCCCTTTGCACTTGCTTCATGCAATGGAGTAAATTTCCACAAATCTGACACATTTACTGAGGCCCCATGTTTCACTAGAAGCTCAGTTACTTCAAAATGCCCGTATGAACAAGCATTATGCAATGGTACTAAGCCTCCCTTATCCTTGGCATGAACATCTGCCCCGTTAGAAAGTAAAAACTCAACAACTCCAACTCTGTTGTATCCTGAAGCAAAATGAAGAGGTGTTGAGTGCCTTCCATCCAAATCCCTGCAATTGACTATGTGAGGATGTTCTAGTACAATTTTCTTCACTAATTCTAGATCTCCTGCTTTAGCTGCTTCCAACAACTGATACTCTATGTCAGCTCCAGCTGTACTCATAGGAGGCCCTGGCTCCTCGGCCAACAATTTTGCTACAGCTTCTGTAGCTAACTGAGCCGCTGTGAACCCTTTGTACGAAACCATGATTGCATCTACACCATGAGACAATAATATACGACAAGCCTGAACATTGCCCTCTTGAGCACTACGATGAAGAGCTGTTTGACCTAAATCATCACGGGCATTCACTTCCGCCCCATGTTTGAGAAGAAGGTCCAGAACATCATAATGACATTTATCTGTAGCAATATGAACTGGAGTAAGATGATCCTTATTAGGTTCATTAAGACTAGCTCCTTTGCGGAATAAACTTTCGACTACAACTTTACGCTTTGGATTGGGTGAAGCCACAGCACAATGTATGGGTGTGTCATAAGAGTAAGGGTCTTTAAAGTTAATCACTTCCAGAGATACACAGCACTTTTTGACGCGTGAGGGATTTGCTTTTCGACATGCTTCCAAAAGACAATGTCCCTGATACTCTGCTGCCAATTTCTCTTGCAGCTCTCGAGTTCCCGAAACATCAATAGCTGATTTACCGTGACAATTTAAGAGAGTTGGATCAGCGCCATGACTTAAAAGCAATGAACACACTTCGCCTCTCGATTTAGATGCTGCTTCATGAAGTGGGGTATATTGCCACAGATCCATCGCGTTGACATTTGCTCCTCTTCGTATTAAGAGCTCTGTTACTTCAAAATGTCCGTAGGAGCATGCATTATGTAGAGGAACAAGTCCACCCTTATCTTTAGCATGAACATCTGCACCATGCTGTAAAAGCAGTTGAACAATGCCAGTCCTATTATATCCAGCAGCAAGATGAAGTGGAGTTGACTTTCGTCCATCTGAGGCATGACAATTCACATTGAGAGGTGTGAGAAGTAACATCAATTTTTCCTCATTTCCACTACGACTCGCTTCCAGAAGCTCGTCTTTCTTGAAGTCGCTCGTGAGAGCAGGACGTGCTTGTGGTTCCGCTACATCCAACGGCGTCTTACGTTCCGAGTTTCTAAGAGTCAGATCGGCTCCATGTTGGAGTAACATAATACAAATATCCGTTTTCCCCTGAAAGAATAAGCAAGAAATATGAGATATGACCTCAATTCCAGGATTCAATTACTTTGACAGCTGCTTCATGGAGTGGCGTGTAGCTCCAGTTATCTCGGGCATTGACATCCGCTCCAGCATGAAGTAAGAGAGACACGACTTCAGCATGTCCGAAGGAGCATGCATTGTGTAATGGGATGAGACCTCCGTCATCCCTGGCATGCACATTCCCTCCCATCAGAAGGAGCAGTTCCACAGCAGAGCGACGTCCGTAGCCAGCAGAGAAGTGAAGTGGAGTCGAGCCCCGACCCGCCGTGTCCTTCGCATTCACATTCCCAGGAGTCACCAAAGCGCGGACAGCATCAGCCTCCCCAGACTTACAAGCCTCAAAGAGCTCCCTCAAGGGATCCGTAGGGCTAAATGTCTCATTGAGGCGGGTCAGAGGACGGCCTCCAGGCCCCACAGACGACATCTTCAATTCAAACACAACTCAAGTGCCAGTCAAGGGACTCACAATTCACAAACCTAAATCAACAACATCTTCTGCTTGGGACAAACACCCTCCGGAATTCGCCCTTTCAGTTTCTGGCGTCTTCCCACACCTTTTCTACCTTCACTTCAAAGTTCTTCCAACACAGTCCAATCCTTCTTCTCCTTTTGAAACTCTCTTGATTCTCACCTCTCTCTCTCTTTCTCTCTCTCTCTCTCTTTCTCTGTTGATCCTTGAACAAACAACAGTTGAACACTCCTCTCTGCTCACCACGGCAGCTAGCTCCTCTTCCGCAGCTGATACATTCATCTTCGAGCTGAGAAATTAATACAATAAAAATCACTTCAAGCTAGAGCTGTCACTCATTCATTATTTAATAGACTAGAATTAAATAGAAAGGAAAGAGAGAGAGAGAGAGAATGAAAAGAAAGAGAAAAAAGAGAAATAAATAAAACAAAATGGCCAGATAGCTATTTAATATTTTTATAGTCCTCAATGACGATAGAAAATTCGATATCCATCCAACCCATTTTGAGCACCTAACCCTCAAATATAAATTTCCCATGCCGATATCATATAATATAGCTGCTCATTTATTATGTAATATAACTCATAACATCATAAAATTGTGGGTGCAGAACATATTATATAATTGTAATTAAACAAAAATCATACCACTTTCATTTATGAATAATTTTCATGTTATTTTATCTTGATAGTAAGGTGAAAACAAAATTATGTGAAATGATGGATTCAAATCTTTGATTGATGTATCTAGGGCTATAAGAGAGAGGTATGACATAATAGCCATTTCCATGTGGTGCCTCTGCATATATTTCAAAACATTAACTCATTCTAAAAAATAATTGAACCTTAAGAATAAAAACAAGAAGCAATGGAAGCGACTTTTTTCGGAGAAACAGTGTCCGTTCCTTCTCGAAGGTTTGATGAGGAGGATGAACTCGAAGACAACTCCGCTCAGAGTATCAAGTAATATATGTAGTTCATTGCTTTATGTGAAACATTTATTCATGAAAGGGAGCATTACTTGCATTTTTCTCTATTATTTCTGAGCCTTTCTTGACTCCCTAAAAATATATGGAATTTGATTTTTTCAGAAATTATGTTGTCGAACTTGATGCCAATCCAAAGAAAGTCTTTCTTGCTGTAGACAAATTGTCAAAAGGTATTTTTTGTTACTTATTAGTTATTATAAATAATAAAATGACACAACGATTTAACGATTTTTACATTCATTTATGATCTATCCATAAAAACTCTAAATTAATTCACTTTATTCCAATTTTTTCCCCTCTTAGCTTTTTGTAAAGTGTATTTAATATCCTCAAATGATGCCGTTGGACAAATTTATGAGACAGATGAGGAGGATAATGAATTAAGGACTGAGAAATGCGCTTTTTACAAAACTCTTGACTCGTCTAGTTTAGTATGCGTAACCAAAGGGACTGATCCGTTTATGCCAATTAAATTCGCTAGAAAGGTATTCGGAACTCTTCATCTTTCCTTAGGATTAACGTTTTACTCAATTTTTATTACGGTCGTGAAATCACGGCTTTGTATTTTTTCGTGATTTTTCCCCTCTCAGCAAAACTATAAAGTAGATAATATAAAGACTTTGCAACCACTATTCAGAATAATCTAGTTTTTAGTTCAAATGCATTGTGTCGTCAGTATTTTGTGAGTCTTTCAAAATTACAATCATGAACAATTAATTTATAATGGAATCTACTTTTTTGCCCTCAAGCGAAGCTCTCATATGTAGAGCACTGTTCCTTTGATTACAAAAATAAAGTAATATATTATCTGTTATGATGTTAAGGGGGGACCGTAATAGTAACGACGTAGATTATGGAGACTTGGGTTTCATTGATTCAATATCAGAAAGATTGTTAATTCATCAACAACAACAAAAAAGTTTATCTAAAGTTTGGGTATATCTAACAACGAAGTAATGCTTCACTAAATCGTGATCACGATTTCACAATTTTTTTCTGATTTTGTTTTGTCTGTAATAAATTACAGTCAAATCAGGATAAGAGAAAAAATTGTATAATTGCAACATGATGCTAAGAAATCCTTATAAGTGCAATTTTCCGCGTAATTTTTACGTAGAAAATTACTATTATTTTTAAGAAATCTAATTTGTCCATGGTAATAAAATGTTTGGAAAATATTCGTTTAATAAATTAATTTGGACTTTGGAGAGTGAAAGGAATAATAAACAATCTTACTCCGTAAAAAAACAAAAAAAACTGCCTATAGGAAATAAATGTAAAAAATTACAAAGTTGCCTGTATTAATTTCCAATATCACGAGAGACCTAAATAAAATTGATAAAAAATCGATTTTATTTTTTCTTCACTTTGGATAAGGGCAACATTTTTCTGGAAACCAAAGATTTGTTCTTATCCAGATTTGACTGATTTGTATGGTGGCTAAAAATTACAATACCCTTTGAATTTTGAACTATTGAAAAATATTTTATGGCACTAAAAAAAATAGATTAGAAAATAATCACAAGTGACAGTTTAAAGCACAAGACAAATCCGGATGTTTTGAAGAAAAAAAAATAACTTAGTGATGTTAAGAATTTTGTTGCTAGTGTTGGCTTTTGATTTGGAATTCTTAAGCCTGCATGGGAACGTTATAATTTTTATCGAAAAGGAACAAAAAAAAATGTGCGACTTTTTAGAAATGTAAATTTCGGTCTACAACTTTAATTTTTGCCTACGATTTGTAGAAAAAATCGGTCTCAATCGAAGTTGACAATCCGCCTTTGACAGTTGGATGGTCATTAATTGTAAGAATAAATCCTAAAAAAAGAATTAAAGCATAACTGTAAATTCCACCCCAAAAAAATAGCTGGGCCCCCTCTTTGCGTGGCCCTGTAATTTGAATTTCAAGTTTAAAAAAATATATGTTTTATTCATTAAGCTTTTGAATTCAAATCGATGATTAATAAGGATATACTATCTTTTATTTTGTGCCAAAGATCACTATCTTTGACATTTTTTTCTTTTTAATTGAGACGTCAATAATTATTTCTCTGCGTATTTATTTATTTTTTAACTTTCTTAAAAGGAAAAATCCATATATCGTCATCATGAACTTATCTTTCTCAAGAATGTGAATCGCATAATATATATCTAACAGTAAATCTATCAATTGTTTTTCATTTTTATATTCATTTTTCTTTCCCATTAAATTTTGTTTTCTCTTATCAAGTCGTTTATTAGTCGTGACCTTAAAATCATGTCTGAAATGAAAAAAGGGGGAGAATGAGAAAAGAAATGGACATATTTGTGGTCAATACAACATACATACATTATGGAATTGCACTCTTACTCACTTTTTTAATTCTTCATTTCTAATTTATCATCTCTATTTTTTCTAATTAAATATTTCTCCTCCTTCTTCTCTAGTTTCTTGAAGCCTTGCACGATGATGTACAGATATTCATACTTCGGAACAATCATTTATCCTTTTATAAATCCGTTGAGCCTTCGGATGTCTCAGTAGTAACTCGCATTCTCAAAACTTCCAAATGTGATGTTAATCTTAAAATACCTACACTTGAAGAACCCAATTTTGTGTCAAGGACGCCAGCTGCTGGTAATTAATTATAATCTGAGTCATATATGTTCTGTACAAGTTGCTATTAAAAAAATGAGATGAATATTTTTGAATTAAAATAATTTAGAGTTGACTTGTGATGAATATAATTTATAGTTCCTTTATCAGTGGTTCTTCACCTTTTTAGCTCCATTAACCAACTTCAGAATATAAATTAAGCCATTATCTGCCAGATTTTTCCCCCGAAATTTAATGACTTTTTAAATCTTAGCCAATTATTTGAATGACTTAAAAACACACATACGTTTCCCGGTTAAGAACCACTGGTCTATATATTAATGAGGTAGCTTTTGACTTTAATAAATAATAATCGCAAAGCATTATGTGATACATTAGGTAAATACAGTAATATCTTGATATATCAGGACCTCAATACGAGTTTTTTTTATAGATACAAGCTGGATTTTGAGCTAAAATTTGTATTAACATAAAAGTTATTTATAAAGATACGACCTGGTCGAAAATTGCGGACAGGACGCAAGAGCCGCTTTAAGTTTTATTTTTTAAGTTATTTCTTATGGGATCAATTGCATTGACATACGAGCTCTATCTAAGAACGAATTAAATTCTTTTGTCAAGGTATTACTGTAGTTGGTAATTAAAATAACTCATGTTATTATTAAATAAGGCATGTTAAGACGAAGAAATAGCAACTTGTACAAACTGCTTATACAAGTTACAACTTGTACACAACATTAACGTGTATATGTATATATAGTTTTTTTTTTGTTTTTTTTCCAGTGATGTCCATGTGTGAATACCTGGATCGGAAATGTTTACTCATGTTCTCATTTACAGACTCATTTGAGCCTGATTCTATTTCTATATCTGGATTTCTACCCCTTTTGAAATTTGTGACTCCCTTGGAGGATATAGAAGTACAGAGTCGAATCAAAAAACTTGCTTTTGAAATTCAAACTGATCAAATATACATGTAATGTCTTTTTTTTTTCTTTTTTTTTAAATGAAATGTTGTCCACCTTTAAAATAAATAAATAAATACACTTCATTTTGAAGAAATGATTGATTTTTCATAAGTTATTTTCTGGTTTAATGAAGCGTGGATAATTTTTAGTTTATTTTTTTGAATGGTGAACTTTGTTTTTCTTTTTCTCTTGACGGAGAGAGTAAGTATTCTGTATTAATATGGATCACTGATAATTAGTTTCTAGTAAACATACTACATGGAACATAATAGTAGTATTACTCAAGGTTTGTATACATAATATATCCCCAAACGTAAGAGTCAAAGGAATGTAACATAAATTAGTCAGATAGAAAACGAAAACAAATCATGGATCTTTCTGGGGAAAAGCATAATATTAATACGCTATTTATGTATACATGCTACATATTTAATTTAATAAACGACTCTACATGCATCGCATCGCTTCAAATTTATTATCTTGATAGTATTGAATGAATGTTGTCTTAATTGTTATGCAATATACATACAATTTGGCCAAGTACAAATATTATCCCTAATACGTGTATCAATGATAACTGTATATGACACATTTTATATATATTATATAGTTGATTAAATGAATTCTAAGGATATCGAACATGTCGTGTACAAGCAGATTATATAAGTTGAAAGAAACTTTATGGTTGCAACCATGTTACGTACAAGTTACAAATACAACGTTATCTTTATAATATCTTGCAACCTTTTTATGGAAAAAAAAAGAAACAGGGAATATGCCTCAAATCATATAGTAGTTAGCCAATAATTATTCACAACTATGGAATATAATTCGACTAGTATTCTTGGGAATTGTTGACAGCTTAAAAAATTCAACCAATCAATGTTCGAGCATAAGACACGTCTTTATCTTTATTGTATCCTGCAACCTTTAATCCGAAAGGAAACAGAAAAAAAAGGCCTAACATAGTTGTTATTACCTACTAGTTAGGCAACCATTCTTCCCAACATTGGAATTATTATTCAATAGTGTTGTTGATAATTGTTTGGAGCTTAATAAGTGATCATTTGAGTTCATAAGAGGAAATTTGGAGAAATCGACAACTGATAGTATTGTGAAAAAAAGACATGTGAATTGTGATCACGTTGTTATCACCTTACTTGTATCTCGCAAACTTTTATTCGAAAAGAAGCAGGAAAAAATACCAAAAATCCGTTGGCATTATTTAGCCAATTTTTCCGAAATATTTAGTTGTTATTCAATAATAGGAGTGTCTAATGCATTAGAATCGGATTTTTTTGAAGTATCGACATCGGCTCAAGACTGACCCTTCTACCCATAGCAATGCAAACTTATATATAAACAGTATTAAGCTATAAAAAAAAAGTAACACTTTTCTAATTTCTTAAATTTTATTATTATAAATGGTCAACCAATACAATGAGATGAGGATCATAGTTAGGACTAACCTAGAGGTCCCTACAGGTAGGCGCCCATAGTAAAATTATTTTTTCTTCAATTGGTATTATAACAGAATATAAAAAGTGCAATAATTATAGACCTGTAAAACCTTTGACAGCTCCATGTTTGGTTTTTAGAGCCTTTTAAAAAAATCACATTTTAGGATAGATTTACGAATATGCCATGAAAGAAGCATAAATAAAAGTTAACAACGAGTGACCAATAATATATCGACAATTTAAAGTTGAATAATAATTTTCAAATATACGATATGAAAATCTTTTGAATGCACAAATCTCACGCATGGATCAATTAAAACTTCTCTCAATGTTTTTGATGTGGCTTTCTAAGACTGACTCCCTAAGGAGGTCAGAATTATGTGAAAAATAACCACATGAATTATGAATGATCCTTTCACCAGTAGTTCCGACTTCAGGGGCTGTCATGTCTCACGCAATTGGTGTGATATTCCTCTTGGAAAAACGATCTTCCTATCTTTTTTAAGTAGTAAATGGACATTAGATTATAATTAATCTATGGATTATCCATGGAATATTAAATAATTGCATGATCCTCATCCCATATAATTTAAATCCGTCATTTAAAATTTGTAATACAATTTGCTTATAGAAGTTACAACTTGTACAGAATCGTAACTTGTACTCAACATATATATATATTTCATATGACAAACAGGTTTGTTGGTCTCTTTACCACAATTGGTTATGGAGCTAAACAACGGCAACTTTTACAATTTTCAACGTCTGCACAATATATTTATTATTTATATTGTATATGGCAAGTACAAGTTGAGATATCTACGAGTTTTTTTATTTAATCTTAAGGTCAGACTGTTTTAACTAAATTTTGTTGTCAAATTGATAATATTTGCCTAAAAGACAGAGTTTTTTTCATTCTTTTTCAATTATATAAATAAAAAATAAATATTGGGATACAAATTTATCAAAAAACGGTCAAATTTGAAATTTAAAGGGAAAAAATAGAAAGAAATGTAAAAAAAAGACTAATAGGTGGTTGTGGTCAATTATCCTATCCCTTTTTACAATGATTAGTCAAAAACAGGATCAAATCAAATACTGGCTGCCTCGAAATAGGAAGCTTCAAAATTATTTATTTATATAACTTTCCAAAAATTGTGTTTTTTTTTATATATTTCAGATTTAAGCAGTTTCCTTTATCTGGAATATCAATTTCTATTAAGAATTGTGAATGAAATATATAAGAATATCACCTAAAATTTAGAACCTTCATTTAATTTATGAGAAGATTAATTCGGTCCCTTTCATCCATAAAATCTAACAAATTTATAGTTTTTTCATTGTAATCATGAATTTTTGTACTTTTAATGCCATTTGCCTTTTCCTTAGCCGTTGTCATTACTATTTAATTCCTGAGTAGTGACCACAATCTTTTCTTAAATAGACTCAATTATATTCAAAATCTGATTGAACATTTTTGTGTGTTCATAAAAGACGGAGAGTCACCCTGAGGATTTGGTGCATATAGTTATAATTGTAAGTCCTTGTTAGACTCCGAGAAGAAGTGATGATCGATATTATAGTGATTCTTACCAATGTCCATGTTTTATTTCCTTCTCCCCCTCTTCCCTTATCATAGGGAATTGTAGGTGCTCTAATAAAACGTCATAACAGCTTAGTTGTTCCCCTCCAAAACATTTTTCAAATTGTCAGGGGTACCATGTTGATTTTTTTAACATGCCCAAAATCCACAATATTTTCATCACTCCTTATTACAAACTGCAAATTCATCATTCTCTTTTTTTTTAAGTTACAACTTGTACCCAGCATATATTATTATACTGGGTATTAAGAAGACAAAAAAAAGTACTTGGTCAACTTATTTATACAGTAAACAAATATGAAAGAAACAAAACAATTTATAATCAATATGAAGCTAGGGAGAAAGAGAGAGAGAGAGAGAAAAAAAAAAATTGTTTAAATAATTGGAATTTTTGTTTAAGTAGTATCAATTTAAGAGAGTTATAATAAGTTAATCTAAGAATAAATTAGTTGAATTTATAATATTTATATGAGTAATCAGTGTCGTAATGATAGATTTGAGAGGGCTTGAATTGAGTAATTATGGATGACTCACCATTAATATGGCAACAATAAACAAGGACTGGTTAACAACTTTTACAATTACTTATTTTTTTCAATATAAAAAATTAATTACTGATTTAAAGAAACAACGTGTTTAGTTTCTGTAGCACGGTGTTGTTGCCTCAGGTACACAAAAAATACACTGTGCTTTGTTGTCAAATGTCAATATTGTCTCTGCCTCTTTTCTTTTTATTAGTGTTCAGAACGTTTATTGGTTGAATCATAATTATCTTTTGTTAAGCTGTGAATAGCTCCTTACTATAAAACGAACTAATAATTTGGGATGATTTGAGTAACTGTTTTTTGGTACTTGCCATTCCACTTCGTCATTAAAAAAATTTGTCTGTCTATGACGTAAATCCTCAAATTTCTGTCCCTTACAAACAAAATCATCTAAACAATCACTAATAGAAATTGGAGGACACTACTACCAAAAGATCTTGGACCTTTTTCCCGTTTCTTTTCGGAAAACAGGTTGCAACTGCAGGATTTTATTTTGGATTGTGTTCTTTTTTTTAAGGAGAAACACTAAACTTCTTTTGGAAAAGGTTGAATTTTACCAAATGATCTGTTTTAGTTGAATTTTTTATTTATTGCGAATTTAAATTCAAAAAACTTATCTAAAAAGTCACAATTTTATAAAGTGTTGAGAATAAAAAAAATATTTAAGGGGCTACAGCCCCTCCCTCCTGACAATGCCCCAAGACATCTCACTTTTTCTCACTGAAATATACATGGGAGGATATTCCTAGTGATGAAAATCTTGTGTATTTTGGTTATGTTTAAAAAAAAAAACAGAAACACAAAATCAACATGGTAACCCTGACAATTTGAAGAATGCTTTGAAGGAGAGCAGCTTAGCTGTCATGACGTTTCAGATACAATCAGCTGTGGCATGGGAGAAAGAAATAAGCAAGGACATTGTCAATAATTACTCGGATGTCGATCCTCGATTCCACCTTTAGTTCAACAAGGACTTACAATGATAACTCCGCAACAAATCCTCAGGGTTACTCTCCGTCTTTTATGAGCAAGAAACAAATTTTATATCCGGTTTTGAATATAAAGGGAGCGGGGAACAAATTGTCGCCAAAATATTTTTCTACAAAAAACAACACAAAATATACATTTTTTAACTTTTTTATTGAAAATCAAAACTATGACGAGCATATAGATATAGAGTAGCCATTCATTTGGTATAATCACCGTTGGCATCAATAACGGCCTCAATACGGCCTCTGAACCGGCTGCAGGCTCTTCTGACCATCTCAATGTCCATGTTGCCGAATACCTCCTTGATGTAGTCCATCAGGCTGGCCTTGGTGCTATGGGGATGTCTGGGGCTATGTCTCACGACATAGCCCCAGACAAAATAGTCCCAAAGGATTAAGGTCGGGAGAGTTAGGAGGCCACAAATCCTTGGTTACGACGTCATATCAGTTCTCGGTTAACCACTGCAAGGAGATTTTGGACACATGGTAGGGTGCTGAGTCCTGTTGCCACACCCAGGGCCTGTCTCCGGCCTTCATGGACTTGGTAAGGTCATTCTCAACCATCTTCTTCACCTTGCCGACAAAGTCGGTGTCTTTGACCTTCCTGTCGGCGCCCTCCTCCTTGGGTGCCCTCCTTATGGTGGCATCAACATCCCAGGTGTCCTCTAGCTTCTTACGGATACGCTGAACAGTCCGTAAATTCACTCCTAAGGTTGAAGCAATCGTTGAATTGGAGATTTCACCTCCATCATTAACCAATGCCATGACTACGGCGGACCTCGAAAGCTCATCGTTCCACTTATAGCTCTTTATCTCCTCATATGATGACGGCATGATGCTAACTGAACTACGTATATCGTATATCAAAAATATCTTTCCTATTTGGTAACCAGTTTTTTGTTTGATAATGTCGTCTTCAAGTTATCGAGGTTTAAAATAAGCGACAATTTGATCCCCGCTCCCTGTAATTGAATGAAGTTCACTACTCAGGATTTAAATAATAATGGCAACAGCTGAGAAAAAAAATCATTCTTTAGATTACCAATTCCAAAAAACCTGGAGAGCTAAAAAATAATGACTAGGTATCACCCTTCCACACTCTCCTGTAGCAACGGTCCTACCCATAAATATTACTTCTTGAACATTATTGGGGGATCCAGGCCCCGTTGTGCCCGATGATTACAGTCTAGGTAATGCTTGCATATATTTAATTACAATTATTAAGCCGACATTGCCATAATCACGGTTTTTTTAATTATTGGACTATGGATGACTCATCATTTCATAGACCACTAAAAAGTACTACGGAATCATTTTGGGGGCAGGCCTTGCACAATATAAATGAATCAAGTAAGTATTGAAATTCGTTAAAAAGATGAGTGTCTGTTACTTATTATAGTTAAAAGTATGGAGGAACAGTGAGTATACTAGTCTAATTAGATTAACTTAAAAGATAATAAGATGTACATAGACAATGCCTTCGCTTTCAAGTGTCATAAATTACTAATCCCAGCTGGAGTTTTTTTTTTTTTTTTTTTGTATGTGTGTTTTTATACTTCCTTGGGGTGAAGAACGTGCGGTAAAGAACATAGGGAATTAGAATTATTATACTAATACAACTTCTCAAGTTAATTTCTTTAGTAAACTAGGATATCAAGGGATCGATCCTACTCTTTGCATTAATGCTATACTAATACTTGATGGAGAATCATTTGATTGAAAATAGATAAATAATCAACTAGTCTTTAATAGTGCGTTTAGATTGACGTCATTAATTGCATCAAAATTGATGGTATACTCCATCAAATGGCTTTATACATAAAAAAAGACTGAACACCGGCATTGAATACTAGGTACTTAATGCCCATAATAAATACTGATATATGAATTGAATCCCTCATAATGTTAAGGTTTGTACAAATTTCTTTAAAGTTTTGATCGATTAGGGAGGAGAGAAGTAGGGGTATCAAAGAAAAATATCTCATTATTTCAATTGTAATACTGAATATACATACATCTACAACACGGAAATAACGATGTAATAACATATTTTTAATACGTTTTCTGGTCTTTTATATGTATAATAAAACTAGGCAATGAGGGGTTAAAATTTTTATAGGGCGTAAGGTTTAAGTCCTTCTATTTTTTGGTCCCATTTTGACAAGCAATTCCTTAATATTAATTAAAAAAAGGGGTTTCATTGCTATAAAACTTGGCTGTTTAAGCCTCCAAATTGCTCGACATCAAAGTTATGAAGTCATGTGAAAAAGTTCTCTAATATATAGAAGCTTACAAGTTGCAATTAAAATTAAAACATGACTCAATTTCATTACCCACTATTAATCAATGTAACTATAATTCCATTTTGATCCATTCAAATTATGTATTTATTAAATATTTGGGAGAAGTATAGCTCTGGGGATTGGAACTTTATTATTAATGAGATACTCATCAATTAGTAATTGTATCGAGAGTTTGGTTTCGCTCTGGAAGGCATAGACCCTTCTGAGGTCGTCATAATTTTTGTAAGACAATGGTCTGAACCGAAATATCGTACATCGTTAACTCTATTGTATCTTGTAACCTATCCTCCGAATATAAATTGGAAAAAGGCCCAAATTTCATTGCTGGCAATGATCTAATCCTTGTCAATATGGAGTTATTGGTCAATAATTTATGGTACATGCTTACATATATTTGTTTATAAACATAGCAACAGAGACTGGCGCACTCTTGTGACAGAATATTACAACTCCCTCAATGATAATATTATTTTATAAAAAATAACATACATATATGTCAAAATGCTTCTGAGTCTGCACCATTTTTTAAACAATAAGCTACCAACTGTCACGCCACCTTGTGGATAATATAAGCATATAGTTTAGTTTGTTTATGCCCCATTGTTCACAACTTAACAAGAGTATATTGTAATTCAACTAATCAGCGTCCCATTAATCTTCCAGCGACCATTTAAAAAATATTCCATTACTACATCATTTTCATTACAAGTTCTACTAAAATTATTTACCTCATCCCTTTTGGTTACACCTGCACAATTTCCTTATCCAGGTCCTACAAAATCTCAACTTTAAACAACATACGAGTACGTACATAAACGTAGATATTATTTAATTTGCAATGAAATAAAGAAAAATATTTTAAAGATGCAAGGAAATATTTGAGGAAAAATTCTTTATTACAGAATGAAATTGCAAGTATTTGATTCATTTGAATTGGAGATAAGATACATGTATACCTATGTACTTAAAAAACATGGATGCAAAGAGAAACAGATTTGTTCAGCTGGAGGCTTTTGTTCTTCTTCGAAGGATCAGGGAGTTAGGAGTAGGTATATCTAGTACCTAGTGAAGTAATTACACATACACATATATTACCCACACGTCGAAGAAGGAAAAGTCTCCACGAACAAAAGAAAGAGATTAGTGAACAGATGCTTTTAGAGAGATCATCTTTGAACAGAGTCGTTCAAGATATTATTCTGTTTATTCAGGCTTCAGCTTCTCAAAGGTACAACTACTTGGAATAATAGATGATTATTAAATAATGCAAATTTACAAAAAGAATAAATGGGTACAGATACGAAACTACTAATTAATTACTTAGATCAATTCATACGACATGTTCTGTCCTTCAGAATGAACAAATGTGTTGGGATCAAGGTATGGATAGAAATACATACAAGGTTAGACCATCATGGTATCCAGCTTGCTAGAAATTTCAATTTAATGTATCATACCGACTGCTGGCCAAGACAGACAGATTTTGACCAAAACACTCAATCACTCATAGGCTATGACGTCACTAGAATTGTCAATTTAATGTACCGTACAGACTGTTGGGCAAGGAAAACATATTTTTGAGTAAACACGCAACCCCTCATACACTGTGATGTCAATATTAAAAGCGTGGTGGAAGTCAACGTTAAGGGTTTTTAATTGTATTTCTATTAATTTTGGTTGAGATGAATATTTATAATATAATAATAATTCATAAATACGAATACGTGTACCATAGTATACACATTGAATGCTATATTCACACGCCTGTAAAATTTGATTAGTACGACTATATTGCTATTTCTTAGATCAAAATATGTTTATGATATACACTTGCTGTCATATATACATACATTCAGACATAGAAATTTTACTTTATTAACATAGAAGTTACTTCCCTTCAAATCCTAACACAAGTACTTCCCAGGGGTATTTAGCTGCCCAGCATTAAAATGGATATATGTATTAGCAATGTAAAACTTTATTCACCCTGAATAGTTGTTCCATTTGAATGATACTATCAGTATCAGTGAACAAATTGAGTATTTTTTTTATCATGAATGAATTATCTAAAATAGTAGTTGTCTAAAAGAATATTACATTTTTTAAAACGTAAATTATTTCTAAATTAATCAATCATTATTATCAAACAAACATACTGTTCATTAGAGCGTTTTTACAAACGTCATAAATTGCCTTCATAACTTTAAGGAAACGCCATTTTGAAGTCTCAAAGTTGATATTTTTTACTATGTACAATAAACAAATTTCCAATAAATATTTATGAAACTTTATTAAATGGTTGTATGAATAAGAAAATACTGTTTAATTGTATGGAAGACTTCTTGTTGTCGACGATAAACAATGATATTTGAATTAAATCAAAGTAGGTAATATGAACTAAAGGTCCATTAAAATGGCTAGATTTGTAGATTTCTTTTATGGGTTGATGAAGGACGAGAAAAATATGATATACTTAGAGAAAAAATCTAACTTTTCAATTCTAATTTGTATCTACAATATGAAAATAATATTGTATAACGATGTAATAACCTATTTTTTTAAATACATTTAAGGGTCTGATATATAATAAAACGTGGCTTGGTTGTTTAGACATGGCCAACATCGACAATGCTGACGAGGGGCGTCTGCAGTGGGCTTAGAGGGCTTTAGTTCCTCCCTCCAAATCAAGGATTTTTTATTTATTACTAGAAATGTTTTTCCTCATTTGGGGAAATTATGCAGCAGAGCGAAAAATTAAATCTTTGAAATTTTTTCCAGAATTTTTTTTACTTTTTCTGAATGGATTTTTGATTTTCTTTTCGAAAAAATTAAAAATTAACTCTCTCAAATGTTTTCCAAAAAAATTTAACTTTTTTTGAATAGCGATGGATTTTTTCATTTTTTTTGAAAAAATGAAAAAATTTGAAATTTTTTTCCAAAAAAAATAATTTTTGTTCATGGCTATGTATTTTTGAAATTTTTAACCAATCCAAAAAAAAATTGAATTCTTCATTTACAGCTGACCCTGGGTACTGATCTTGTATTCAAAACTTCAATCGGTGCGGATAGGCCTCCCCCACTTCCACTGAAAGAGGACACGATTGAGGCTCCTCTGTTCCCCCTTTATTTTAAAGGTGCCTAACCAACATACCGGAAGGCTTTTTATTAATTTGTGGAATTCTGACGTCACGTGAAAAACTCTATTAAGATTAATACATACATTTTCCTTCTTCGTATTCATCGTTGATGGTGTAGTACATTGGTTCCCAAATGTGGGCATGCGTACCCGTTGGGGTACTTGGAGGCACTCCAGGTGGTACTTGAGGTTTTGAAAGAATATTTCATATAGGCTGGTGGAGATGTAGCTCCTAAATTAGAGGATATTTATTGTTTACTAGAAAATGTAGTATTTGATTTTTTTTTTTCAAAAAATTAAATATTTGAAGTTTAATTTTCTGTGAATAGCGATGAATTCTTAAATTTTTCCCAAAAAATTTAATATTAAAAAATGTTACAATTGAAATTTTTCTCGAAAAAATTAAATTTTTTGTGAAGAACTGTGGATTTGGAATTTTTTTTTAAAAAATAACTTGACAATAGAAATGGATTTTCAATTTTTTTTCCAAAAAAATTATATTTTTTCTGAATAGCTGTGAATTTTTAATTTTTTTTTTTGAAAAAATTTAATATTTGGAAATTTATTTGCAAAAAAATATTAATTTTTGGATTTCTTTTCAAAAAAATTCCAAACACCAAGACCCCGTTCAAAATATAATCCTGCCCCTTACACTGAAGGTAAAAATGCATTTGTGCTGTGAAAGAGGTACTTGGCTTAAATAAGTAATTTACAAGTGGAACATCACTAAAAAAAAGGTATAGAAACCCCTTGTGTAGTATATAAATAAAGAAAACGCATTAAAAAATTCTTTGAAACTTCGATAATTATATAATTATCAATTACTCAAAAATTAATAGACTATCATTCCCCCATAAAATTTGTTACTGTATGAACCATGTAAATAGTTAAGAGTATACACACATATATAACAAGGATATTTGTGTCTCTGTGAGGAAATAAACATCCCTGGAAAGGAGTTGTTAATATTATTTATTTTAAATAAAGGAGTGATTAGAACAAAGTTCTTTAAGAAATTATATCAATAAAAATAAATTAGTGTATACATAATATATGTATCTAAATCTGACCCTTCAAGAAAAATTTTATTTTTTAATTTACTGACCAGAAAACGTCAAAACAAAATACTTTCTTTCTTCTTTGATAAAAACAGAGGCGAAAATAAAATATGTATGTCTATACGATAGATGTATATAAGTATCTATACTAAAAAAAGCTTCTAAGCATAGCTAGGCTATATTATTATTAGGTAGAGTTCACTATATATATATTCAACGTAACATCATTCAGTGGCAACCAAGCTGAAGATTAATAATATGTGGATACAATAGTTAATACGGCACACAGGGCCACACCTGTTATTTTGTATAGGCTCACATCTGTACCCGGAGGTAAGATTGATTAAATTTTTTATTTGGGATAAGTTTGCTTTTAGTTTGAGTCAAGAATCCCAAGCATGTAAGGATCTTCTCCATCAGGACGTTCCTATGTCAATAAATAGTGTCTATTTATATAACAAATATATTTGATGAAGTGTGTAAATAGGTAAAAAATAAATGTTCTCTCTTTTTGGTAATCTACGTATAATTTACTTCTTCGAAAACTTATATAATAGGTGACCGTAAAAAACAAAGGGATGATGATTTTTCTCAAAAGTGAGTCAGAATTGCATTCGTATTCTTTGTAGAAGTATTCTCTTAAATTTACATTAATAAGATAGTTAAATAACAAGAATGTTTGCAGGGCATATAATTAGGGGGATTTGGATTATTTTTGAAAAAAAAAAAAAAAATTCAATTTTTTGGGAAAAAATAATCAAAAATTTATAGCTATTCACAAAAAAAAAAAAAAATTTTGGACAAAAATTTTAAAAATTAAATTTTTATTTCAAAAGGTCACAACTATTCACAAAAAAATTCCACAAATCCATAGTTTTAGACAAAAAATTTCAAAAATCCATAGTTATGCACAAAAAATTAGATTTTTTGTTAAAAAAATTCAACAATTAAATTAATAGAAAGAAACATTCTAGTAAAAAGCAAAAATTCCTTAATTTGGGGGAGGCTACAGCCTCTTCAGTGCACCCCCCTACAGGCACCTCTGAATAAATCATTTGGAGTCGCTTCAAATTGCACGAAAGAATCGATTAAGTAATCAATCAGTTATAGAAAAAGGATACATTGAAACCAAAAAGTTTTCTCATTTTTATAATAAAGGCTTCAAACTATAGCATATTCCAAAGTATATCAACCTATCCCATAAATTATAATGTGAAGTCTATAATTGACGGAAATACTCAATATAATCATGGATCGTTTATTAAGTAAAACAATAAATCGGAAATGACTCATTTTCGTGGATTTTGATCAAAATTATTTTGTGTTGACAATGCACATAATATGTTCAAAACAAAATGTAGCTCAATTCAGCTATATGTTCCATTGACTTTATTGCCCATCAACACAAATCAAGCTAAATTGATTTCTTACATACTTGAGTGCAAAGTACCTGCAATATTTGTATCCTTCAATAACAAATTATTTTGATTAATCCTCTGGAAACTCCACAAACTGCATTACTTAAAGTAAACACATCATAATGAAATAAATTATAAAATGATTTATTTTATCCTTGAAAAACCAAATATCAGAGTCAAATATACCTCCACATAAATCAAATGAGGACTCCAAAGTATATTTAACATCCTTGGGTAACTCAACTTATCCCAGAAATTTGAATACAATATACTTATCTATTAAATATTGGGCTGTTGGGTTATATGGAGGACTTGAGGGTGTTAAAATTAGGTATTTATGATGGTTAATTATTTTTTTTTACAAGCCCAGAATAGTATATTTACATATTTCAAGACTCTATTCAAATGAAATGATATTTTTTTTAATACAAAAGTTGATTTATAAGTCTCAAATTTGGTACACATATTCCCTAAATACTCAAATAACAATAAATGTAATAACCTAAGATTTAAATAAAAAAATATATAAAAAAATATTTTTTTTATTTCCGTACATATTTAAGTTGTGCGTAATAGTTTCACTATAGAAAAGGGCTTATATGTTGTGGATGGATCACGTTATTGCAGTTGATATATTGATTGAATCACTGTTTTCATCCATACCCTTGAGACTGAATTGAAGTGCTAAATGAGATTTGCAAAATTTGGAACCTTAGAATTTATTATTTTCTTTAAATCCACTAAAAAAAGTACAAATGCCCATAGTATTTAGCGTAAAACAGTAATGAACAGAGCGTACAACGAACAGAAAATATTAATAAGTTTCATTTGCCTTGGAACCATACCTTGGTATGACAATTTTAGGGGCAAAGGGAGAGGGCATGCTGCATCCCCAGTAATAATGAAGGCAGACTTGAAGTAATGTCGTTGTATGCCCTCTTTTTGGCCTTAATTGTACCTACCCCTGCTACCTTTGCTATAAAACTAGGCCTGGTGGATATAGTTTATGTTTAACACAATTTTGAATACTGAGGTGTTTAAACATGACTAATATTAATGGTAATTGAATAAGGTACGGCATTATGTTTTTTTTTACTAGCCATGGGCTAGAATGGTTGTCGAGCCCTGGTTATACATTAGGATTTAAAATAATTGAAGAATTTTTCTCCTAATTTTGACTTTTAATCAAAAAGGTTTTGGACCTAACTCAGCACCACATATTAGAAAGAATTATCTATCAAGATGGATAAGTATATAGATAGGCTAGGATTGGACTAACGACAAATTCTAGAAGTCATTATATCAAATAAATATAATATTTTGATCATTTATAAATATTATACTCTATATCGAAACTCCATTAGATTTTTTTTTTTTTTTTTTGCTATTTAGCAATAATAAATAAAGGCTTTTGATCGAAAAAAATCTCATCTTTTATTGTTCAATAGAAAAGATATGATTGGGTGTTGTTGAAGCGTTCCCTCCTACCACTGTCATTAAAGCCATAAATGGCTTTTATTTCATTGCAAGCAAAAAGAATTACATATTACATATATTTATAAGAATAATATTTGCAATGTTCCTACATGACATCTCTCAATTAATCAAATAATAACCCCCTATTCATGGCTTAAAAGAATATTAATATTACTATAAAATATACAGGCATATTTCCACATACTCCAGATTAAAATATGGATTTAATTTTTCGCAAGGAGATAAGGAGAGTCAAAAGGAAGGTACTGAATGATAATATAACATTATTAATGAATATGTCATACTTCTGCATACAATGAAGGGTGTTTCGTAAGACAGAGGAACAGCCAACAATATGTTAATGTAAAGGGATATCATCATTATCAGTAAAGCAGAAAGATATATTGTAAGTATGAATGTGGAGTAAACGCTTTGGAATTTGCATTCAGATCCCTAATAGTTGTATGTACTTAACAAAAGCTCTTTCTTAGTTCTAATTTAGGTATATGTATGTATAATAATAGAGTATTTTATTTATAGCTCATAAATTGCATCATAATTGAATCTTGGGGCTCGGTGTTGATATTTTTGCTATGTAAAATGAACAAATTTACAAAAAAACCTTGATTAAACTCCATGCAATGGCTTACAGAATGGAAAAAGACTTAATATTGCCAGTATTGCTATAAAAAATAGGGATATTTGGATTAAATCAAAGTAATAATCATTGATAATTCCCCAAGGGCGTTAGCAGGATCTTATATATACATATTTTGGTTTTTATTATAAAATTAAAATATTATGGGAAAAATTTCATATTTTAAATTTTTTGGAAACAATAGGAAAAAAAATTTAAGAAATCCACAGTTATTCACAAAAAATTAAATTTTTTGTGAAAAAATATTTAAAAATCCAATGCTATTCTCAAAAAATTTTCCAAAATCCATAGTTATTCACAAAAAATTTCCAAAATCCATAGTTATTCACAAAAAACTTCCAAAATCCACAGGGATCATATATATACATATTTTTTTATTGTAGGGTGGGGGAAGGGGGCTTGGTTCTAGAATTTTTTTGATAAAAAGCTCCAAAAATTAAAATATTTTGGAAAAAATTTCATACATAAAATTTTTTGGAATTTTTTTTTTTAGAAAATCATAGCTATTCACAAAAAATTAAAAAATCTACTGCTGTTAACAAAAAAAAAAACAAATTTTTTTTTTGAAAAATCTATATCCATTACCAATAAATTATTTTTTTTTGGAAAAAAAAATCAAAAATCTACAGTTATTCACAAAAATAAAAAAATCGAAAGCTATTCTCGAAACAATTAAATTTTTTGGAAAAAAAATTTAAAAAACCATAGTTATTCACAAAGTTTTTTCAAAAATCCACAGTTATTTACAAAAAAGGTCAAAAATCTATAGTTATTCACAAAAATATTCAAACCATTCAGTTATTCAGAAATAAAACTATATATTCTTGAAAAAAAATTCAAAAAAACTATGTATTCTTGAAAAAAAATTCAAAAAAACTATATATTCATGAAAAAAAATTCAAAAATCCAAAGCTATTTTCAAGAAATTAAACTTTTGAGAACAAAAATTCTAAAATCCACAGATATTTACGAAAATTATTTATTTAGTGAAAAAATTTCTAATAATATATAAAATCCATTAATTTATTTTTGAGAGGCGGGGGCTACATCCCCCTCTTGCGGATGCCCCTGATTCAATAGGTATGTAATAGCTAGATGTGGCCAATTATAATTATTTTTTGGGGAAGAGAACAGTAGTATATTTATTAGAGAAAAATATTGTATACTATGTTAATCGTTAATGTTGGTCTACATTGTAATACGATCTAATAATATAGAATATTTTATACTTTTTAGGGTCTGATACCCGGACTAAATGAAATAAAGTCCTAGTTCTGATATATAGGATTGGAGTGATGTATTTTTGATGGACAATAAATGTGTATTTTATTTCTTGGACTCATTTTTATAACCAAATACACTACAATGGTTCTTTATTTCCCAAACTATTATTGGAAAAAGTGTCCCTAAAACGGGGGATATCACATAAAAATGATGTCTAGGTTAAATGAGAAATTGGTTAAATTGCAATGGAGCAGGGTTCACAAAATACTCATGATTTCCCCAAAAATGCAGTTTTCATCCTTCCTTAATAAGGAGATGAGGGGGGAGGGCATTCTGTACAAACACACATTCCCTACAAAATGAAGAAGAAAATAATAACAGAACGAAAAATAAAAATACATGACATTTTTAAAATACCATTCATCTCGCTAGACGATGAGGAAAATAACAAAATTAAAGTGAATTTCCATTTTTTCGACCTTCAAAATTGAGACCAAAGATTTGAGAGGTTGCTGCATTTTTTGTTGTTCCGAGCAGGGATCCCTCATGGAGGCCGTTGTACGTAGGATGAATGAACAAAGAAAAAACCGATATTGCTATTTTAATCAATATGGAGGACTCGCTCTGCGGAATGAAGCGGAGATTCATTGAAACTAGTATGATGACTCTCTTGTATTGGTCGGCTTTTGGTAGAAGATACTTTTTGATTGGACGTAGAAGGATCCCTTGGCGCGTGCTGGTGAGTAGAAAGAGGGAGGGAGGGAGCGATCTATTAGAAGCACACACACAACGAGAGAGAGAGAGAGATTTGAGTCAAAATGGGAAGGAAGGAGTCAGTTTAGAGTTAACCCGGTGATGAGAACAAGGCATGAAAAAGTGTTTTAGACTAATTTTTTGTAGTTATTAGACCTTACTATTAGGGACATTATATTAGGGAAAATATATATTAATAAAAGGAGTAAGTATATAGATTGTTGAAGAGAGAGAGAGAGAATCCGTTCGACCAATCAATCAATCAATCAATCGCCATAGGATGTTTTTGTGTGTTTGATTTTCAATCGCTATGAGCTGTCAAGTGATGTACCAATCTTACTATCCGTATTTTCCGTATCCACACCATCACCACCCTCCTCATCAGCATCCCGTCGTCCCAAGCACCGCAGGCAGTAGTACGGCGGCAACGACGACATCTCCCCGGATTCTGCATGATGAAGCATCATCTCCTGTCTCACCGGATCGACACAAAACGGTTCGTTTGATCTGCCCACCACAGTTTATGTTGTTACATTTATTATAATACGTATGAAATGAAGGACCGACAAAGGAATTATTGCCTTTTCCGTATATGGAGGTAGTTGGAAGATTGAGAGGGGGACATATCATCTGTTTCTTTCGGAAGAATACAGGGCTCTTTCTTCTTCTTCGTTCCATTTATGGAACGAAGAGAATGGATGAAGACCCTCACATCCATCATTATTCTTGAGCAAGTCCTATAATGTGCCTATTTTCTACCTACAAATGATATGTCGCTCTTGTTAAACATTAAATTATGAGCTTAATACGACTTGCTATCAAGTGAGGCATCCCCAGTATGCTCTAGAACAACATATGTATATGTATCTTTTCATTATGGGTGTGAAAGCTCTGTGACGGAGGGAAATCGTCTATAATAATAATAAAAAGAACAAAAAATATCATTTGACCGGCCTTATTTTGACGACGTTCTTTAGTCAATCTTCTTGTCTAATAGTATCAAATAGTTGATTAATTTATTCAACTCTTTTTTTTTCCCCTGTTTGTTTTGTGTGTGCCTGTTCCTTCGCCATACGTAGCTAAATATTATAGTAGATTATGTACTAATGAAAATATTTCAATAGAGTCATTCAAGTCCATCTCTCATGTCTTCATCCTCTTTAATCCGTGATCATTCAAGTGAATCCAGTAATCCACAAGAGCCCGCATCCAGTAGTCCTTATGGAATATCAGAGCCATATCATCATCACATTCTGCCAGAGATATCTAGAAGAGGATCTTCCCGATCTCCTTCTCCACGGAGGAAATTAGAGGATCATCCACATCTTCCTTCCAATAATGTGATTAAAGATTCTTCTTCTTCACCTTCTCTTCAAGTCCAGGATGAGTCCCTGGAAGAGGAGGAAGAAGATAAAAACACACAAGGGACGGCACAGTATCTCACGGCTAATTGTGTGGTGTATACAAGTTACATCGGTGATCCTTCTCGAATGGTGGATGAACACTTTACTCGAGCTCTGAGTGCCCCGTCTGAAAAATCAAAAAGTAAGTTCTCTCAGCATTGTTCTTTTTAAAAATTGATTTGAAACTTGTTATAAAATTAATCATTAAATTTGACAATCCCAAATCAAAATTTGACGGAATCTAAAGTTCAATTTCCATGTAAACAAACAAAAAAAAAATAATGACTTTTTCAATATAAGGTTTTTGGGCTCTAACGGGCTCCGTGGGGGTATTTGGATCTACAAAGGGGGTTTATTAGATTTATAATTATTGGAGTCATTAGTATTTAAAAAAAAAAGTTGAAAAAATAAGTCTAAATTGCTATTTTAAGGGTTTGTTTGCAAAAAAAAAAAAATCTCGTTTAATTGACGAGATTACTTCGAATTAACTCAGGTATTAACTTGCCATATTTTTAAAATGTTTTTTTATGAATATAGAGATACAAATTAACAAATCCTTTCTTTTTTCTTTATTTCAGCCCTCCCATTGTCACAACGCAATTTGCCTCCTAGTTTTTGGAATTCTGACTATCAGTATCCATTGAGTAGTCTTGGACATTTTCATGCAGGCTCATCATCTGTCTCAGGGAGTGTGGCAGGAGGCGGCATTGGGATATCTGCATCAGACTCTTATTCACACGATCCCTACACCAATCCCGCATTTCTAGGGGCTGCAAATGATTCATGGCAGAATTACATGTCCTCATATCATCATCACCATCACCATGCCGCTGCTGCAAGTCACGCCGCAAGCCGAGGCATGCATGACATGTACTCAGCCTCTCGACTCAACCCACAATATTCGTCCCTCCTTCTACAAAGTACAGTCAGTAATAGTGGTAGCAGCAGCAACAGCAGCTCCAGTCCAAGTGGTCGATCATCAAGGAAGTTAGTAGATTCCTCTTCCATCTCTGCGGGAAGTGTATCCGCCCCTGCATCATGGACATCTCCACAAAACCAACACCTTATTGTAGACAATTATAACACGCCGCATCACCATCACTACAATACCGCTGCAGCGGCTGCCGCTATGGGTAAGGCTCATTAGTAATACCCCACTTTAATAAATAGTACATACGTGTGTTGCTCGCTATACGAGATCTTCTTACCCCATAACAAAATTATGCAGACGCCCTTTTAAGGACATATCAATTCCTCTTAATTACACTTTTAGACGATAGAAAAGTATCAAAATACGGATACCTATGTTGGTATCCGTACGTAAACATTGGTTGCCTCACAACATTAGTATGTACATACCTATTAATTATAATTATCTACTACTTAATCACTTCCTCCTCTTGTTCTGTTGTTGCAATCCATTAATTCCTTACATAGTCAAGTAATTTGTTCGATTTATTCAAAAAAACAATAATAATACCCGACTGAGGAAAAAAAAATTCCAGCGAAATGTTTGAAATTGTTTTTATAATGCAATCCACTCCAGTTATATATATATATATATGAAACTCATATCATTTCCTCAGAAAATAAATGGGAAGGAGTTGAGAAAAGTCCATATTATCATTTATATGTGAATGGTTTATCCATCTATACATATATAGTGTTTGAATCGAACTTAAAAAACAAACAAACTCGGCTTGACTCTTCAAAAAAATTACTTCTTCTTCCCCGATTATTACTTGAACTCCAATGATAATCAACCTTGCATCAAAAATTCGAGTCAAATTTACTCGTATCATCACTCAAAAGGACTCCTTTCTTATTAAAAAAAAGAGCTGATATATCAGTAAGGAGTATTCAAAAGCTCGAAAGGGAAAATTATTCAAGCCTAATACCTTGAAATACGAGGCCCGCCACGACATTTTTTTTTTTTTTTTTTTTTGAGATTCCTAGCAAGAATTTATCTTGACACATACGAATTTTTATAAAGATAAAAGCCGTTTCAGAGTTAGCAAGAGGACAGAGGCGTTTCAATCCTTTAAATGAGGAGTTGTTATATATTGAATACATCTAAAAACGAATATTCAAAGTCTCAAAGTCGACTCACCACATAATCATTATTAAAAACATGCAGTATTTGAGTAAAATGCAAGACTTTTGATCACTACTCAATGATCATCATCATTGCCCATTGATATATATATATATTTATGTAGATGAATTATTGATTATTTGTAAAGTTATTCAAATTTATTCGATTGATGACACATTTTATATGAATATATATTTTAAACGGTCCTTTCCTTTATTTTTCTTCTATCTGAAGAAGCCGCCGTCTTGACATTATTTTATTTTATTTTATTTAATCGCGTCCCAGCTCCTGTAATAATAATAATATTATTATTAAGAACAAGAAGACGAAAGAAAGAACAAATGATTATTATTTGTTCTTTTTGTGAGAGCTCAAAGGGAGGCTGGAGACCCCCTCCCCCCCCCGTTTCTTCAACTTCACTCTTATATAACTACATATATATTTTGTTGTTTTGACATTCTGTCCGGAAAACGATATATGAGGAGGGGTTGATAAGGAGAAAGGGGGGGGGGACATTTAATATATATATATATAAATGTTGTTTGTTTATTTGATATCAAAAGATATAATTATTTTGATAGCAGCAGCAGCAGCCTGGTTCAATTGGAGTAGCACATAACACAACTCCTCCAAAATCCTTCTTACATATTGTATGATATCGTGGTTTTAAAATATTGCATATTTTACAGGATTGGATGGAAACAGTATGCAGTCATCAACGTCCAAGGACTTGTATTGGTTTTGAAAAACGGAGAGTCTATCGTGCCAAAAATACATAGAATTAATATTATTTATCATGTTTGCTTTTTATATTATATATTATGTAATCATAGCTTCTTGTCTTTTACTTTTTGAGTGGTTTTTTATACATATCTTATATACAAGGACTTATTTTACTATATATATATATATAGTAAATAAAAGTATTCAATAGCAAAATGTTTTTTTAAAAAAACACACAAAAAAAACTCACTCAACCTTTCGATATTATTTTTTCCCTGTTATTCTTTATATTAATAATTATTCATTACAAGAAAATATATCTATATATTAATATGTTTGAAAAGAAAACGGTTGTTCTTTATCTACGCGAAAATGTGAGCCTTACTGTACATACGTACGTACATGAGATAGATAGGAAAAAATACTTTTTCACCCTAAAATTCTTTTAGTAGTTTTTTTGAGGGGTTTTATTTTATAGACTATAATCTCTTCAAACGTTCTCACGATAAGAATCCTTTTTAAAAGAATAAGAAACCCCAATGGTTTAGCCCTGCTCGCCTCGTCTAATCATCAGCGTTGATAAGAGTTAATGTTGTTAAAGAACGAGAAACAGAATCAGGGGGGTCTTTTTGGTTGTTTCTTCGTTGTAGGAAAATGATGTGTTAAACCAAATGATTATTGTTTATATGTAAATGCTAGTGTTGGATGGGATTAGAAGTGCAGCTCGAAAAAAAACCATACTTTATTTAACTCCACAATTTTCTTTAAAAAAAACAAAATCTTCCGCTCCTACCAAATATTATTTGAAAACTCTACTAAGCTCAATATGGAATGTCTTAGATATATGTAAAGATTGTAAGCACGAGTTCTGATAAGCTGTTTTTTTCACAAAAAAATACCAAAAAAGGAGTTGTATTAGTGATGTAAGTCGTGTTCATTTTTTTTTCCTTAGCAGTTGTCATTATTATTCAATTCCTGGGTATTCCACATCCTTTCCTGAATAGATTGAATTCGACATCGGATTGGAGCTGATCCCCTCCGAAACCTTCCTCAAATGGTCAGGGTTACCATGTTGATTTTCATTGTTTTTTTTAATATCCCCGTTATAGATAAGATTTTCATGACAAACTTGGAACAATTTCTACATCTTCCTTGCGTTGAACGATCATAAGATCCATTAAAGTGGTGGAAAAGTGAAGGAAAGAAGGTGTTTCAAAACTTGCTTGAGTAAGCCATCAAGTACTTATCCATTATTCCAGCATTTTCTGATTCAAGCGAGGGGGCTTTTCTATTGTTGGGGAAATTATATGAAAAATATGTGTTGTCTCCGTCCTTACTGACGACTGAAGATTGCTTGTATTGTATTTTCCCTTTTCTCTGAAAAGAAACATAAAAAAAAGGCCCAGTTGGTTGTCATATAATTCTGCACCAACTTTTCCTGACTATGGAATGTGATTCTTCCCAGCTTAACAAGTGCAAATTATTATTCAACCAATCAACGTTCAGAACACTGATTAGTCACGGAATAGAAGGAAAAACATCCTTTGCTCACAACAAATTATTATGTACATATATTTTTGTTTTAGTGGGGTAATGCCGTGTGCAGACCTATCCCCTTCAGTCCTGGATATCGGTCCGCAGAACTTATAAAGCTCGGTTCTTGATGACGTAATTCGAATTTATTTCTTCTTTTTTTAGTACGTTCTAGTACTATATCGATGCAAATAACTTGAATCCAACCCTAATATATGTACAAGGTGAAGAAGGTCTCTCAATGTAGCGAAGGAAAAGGAGAATAGGTTCATTCTAAGGTCAAATATTATATTATTATAGGTATATGGACTTCCATCCAGTACTAGGTACTCATGAGAAATATTTCTTTGCCTTCTATTTTTTATGATGACGACAATTCTTTATGGTTTTTCTATCAGTGTGTGCTTATATTTATTTTTTAATATTGTATTTGGTTATCTGAGAAAATTCAAAGTCAAGAGAGACTGCTTCTGTATGGTACAAAAATATATGTATACACATATATAAAATAGATGTATTTTCTATAGACAATGGTTAAACACATATCCATCTTTAAAAAGAATGTGTGTCCATCACAAATGATATCGGATATATAAATCTACTACTCGTTTTGTTTATCATTTTTTTCTCGAGTAATAATCCAATGATCCTCAGTTATTAATAGAGATCAATCACCTTACAGTTCCACTACTGGTTTTCCAATAGAAACACTCAATGTTCCCTTTAATTCTTTTCGATGAACAAACTCTATAGAACAGTGGTTTTTAATTTATATTATGGAAAAAATATTTAAAAAAAAAAGAAAAAAGTTAATATGGGAATTCTTAACTCGGATAATAGATCGTTTTCAAGTGACGTCACTATTTGGATGGCGTCCGATTTGGGTCCCTAAACAACCCTTTCAGGGGCGTCCGCAAGTTTTTTTTTGTTTTTTTTTGAGGAGGAGGTTTATTTTCCTGCAACAAATGACCTTTTTTTTTTTTTAAATAGGAAATCCCAACAACCTATTTTTTTAGAAAAAAGTTTTTAAAGGAAAATGAAAAAATGCTTTCTTAATAACTTTATTTTAATAGAAAACAAATCCTTAAATTGATTTGAAGGGGGGGGGGGCTAATTTTGTCCATAGAAGTGATTTTGAGGGGCTATAGCCCCTCAAGCCCCCCCCACTGTGGACGTCACTGCCTTTTTTCATTATTATTAAGAATAATAATGAACTATTGAATTTCAAAATGAAACCAACATCCTTTCCGTGGTGTTTTAGAAATGAATTAACTATTACAATGGAAAGAATATTTGAATTTATTCAAATATCAGTCTTAAGTAGTATTCAATGCAGGTGTTTAGTCTTATTATTTATTTATAAAGCCATTTGATGGGGTTTTATCCAGGTTTATTGGATGCTTGTTCATTTTGTATAGTAAAAACATCAACTTTCAGCTCCCAAGATTTCGTCTCCTTTAATTATGATGCAATTTATGATGTCAATGAAAACAATTGATGGAAGTGAAATGGTTACGAAAAACTGGACTTCGTTAAAGGAGCTTCAACTCTCATTGAACCCTTGTGTATCCCAGGGGCGTCTGCATGATTATTTTTTTTTTTTTTGGGGGAGGGGGGACTTATTTTTATACAATTTCGTGTGATTGTTTGGGACTACTTTTTTTTCAGAAAAGGCATTAGTTAATGATTTTTTTTTTAGAAACGACATCTCTTTGCTATCCCTTTTTAAAGAAATTGCATACGTGTTTCCTCTTGGAAGGGTCAAATATTGCCCGAATGAAGTATAGTACTTGCTAAAATATGGGCCAATTACCGAATATACCATATTAGTTTTTGAAAAAAATAAATCCAAGAATAACAATTTTTTGGAAAAAGTATGAAAAATTAAATTTTCCCGAAAAAAAAAAAAAAAAAAAAAAAAATTAAATTTTTTGGAAATAAATCTCAAAAATCCAGTGTTATTCACACAAATTCAATTTTTTTTGTAATAAATTTCTAAAATTAAATTTCAAATATTAAATTTTTGGAGAAAAATTTCAAATTTGCTAAATTTTTTAGGGAAAAATTTAAAAATCCATAGATATTAACAAAAATTAAATTTTTGGGAAAAATTCAAAAATCCATAGCTATTCTGAGAGAATTAATTTTTTTGGAAATTTTTGTTAAAAAATACCCAAAGCTGTTCACAAAATTAAAATTTTTTGGAAATTTTTTCTAAAATTAATTTACAAATTTAAAAATTTCTGAGGAAAGATTTCAAATTTTACATTTTTTGTAGAAAAATTTCAAAAATCTATAGCTATTCACAGACAATTAAATTTTTGGAAAAAAAATTTACAAAATTAATTTAATATAAATACATATATTAAGTATTAAATTTTTTACTAAGAATCAAAAATTCCTTAATTCTGAGATATGGAACGTTTATCAAAGTTCCCTATTTACACTTTTCTTTTTGAGTTCAACTTACGAGGGAGGATTTATATATTTTTCGCATCATTAAGTATCATGTAACAACGACTAAGGACATACAAAGTCTTACCAATCTATTTAAATATGGAATTGCTTAATACCCCAGGGAAGTACTCGTGATAGGATTTAAGGGAACTAAAATGGGGTTAAAATTAAGTTTAAATATTCGTATATACATAACTACAACTTGAGTAGAACACAACACGTAAAGGAATGCTCTTAAATATATAGGTATATATAAAGAAAAAAATATAATTCAAGCGGCTTCTTCTTTTAACTCCCCACTTAGTTATAGAACAGATCCATTAAAAACTGCTCTATATATAATATCTAGTACTTTTTTTATGTATATTCAAATCATTATTAAATTATTAACTCTGGGTAAGTGGTTTGAAAGATAAAGTATATAAAAAAAAACCGAGTTTTCATCCTATTAATAGAAAGAAAATGTACAACGAAAGGTTCTCAACTCCATTAAGGAATATGTTCTCAAAATACGGTAAGTACCACCATCTAGTGCCGAAAATTGGTATGAAAAAAAGTAAATGTCCATATGCTAGAATTTAGGCGTCTGAGAACCAATCTAGCAACCTCCAAAAATAAACGGAAAATAGGGTCCAAATCTGTTGGTATACCTAGAACTATAATAAAATAATCATTGGGAATTGTTTAGAGCCTACAAGAGCTAATTCAATGTAAAGCAATCAACGCTTGTAACACTGATATATGGAAAAGAAGACGAAAAATCTACAGGTGACAACCAAAAATCCCTTAGATTTTTAGGTTAGTGATGTATGGCCATGGGGTACTATTGATTTAATAATTAATAAGCATTATCCGCCTGTTATATAATTTTCGCCCAATATTCATCACTTTAGCCATACACCATAGGTGTCAAGGCGCTTAAATTTTTTATAATCGCGTATCAGGCATCTTTAAATAAGACTGGGCACAAGTACTTACATTTATATATGTAGCACTGGTGCCGAAGTAAAGACATGTTGACCTCTTGTTAGAAAATAAAACACAACAAATTACAGTTTTGTCATTTAAAATTTATTCCACAAACTGATAGTTATAAATTCTTTTTTTTTAATGTTCATTTTATTCGTCAGTTTGAGTTGCAATACCTCCATCTAGCCGAGGAATTGTCTTTTAAGTTAATATGCGTAAATTATATTTCTTTCGCCAGGAAGGACCGAGACGCAGGCTTAAGAATATTGAGTTGAAAAGAATTCTGTCTCCCGAGTGCGTTGCCAATAAAGTTACGTCATTTCATATGCATATTTTGATTTCAGGTGGATTCAAGTCCTTACATCCCATCCCCTGCGGATTCCCCTGGAGTATTTTCCCAGTTTCGTTCTTAGGAGTAAATTGGAGAACGGGCAACCGATGAGTTTGAAATTTGGCAAAGGAATACTTTACTGCATTTTGAGTAATCGGATTAGTTAATACTATTTCCAATAGACCCTTAAAATATCTATTTTTACAAATTAAACACAATTTTTTTATTAAATTAAGAATGAAAAAAATAGGGGCTAGAGTATCTTATCGTTGAAGAAGCCACAAATAAGCTACAAATGTTTGTGGCAAGTTTTCTTTGTGACAATATTTGATTTAGAGCCTTTTATTTATGTTCATAAAATGGGGTAAAAAGTTTTAATTTAAAGGGCATATTTTTTTGCGAGTTTCAAATTAACATTTAAAAAATGGAATAAGTTTAAATAACTCTCCAAGCTCGAAATTAAATTCAAATCTAAGAAAGAAAAGAACAATTATTCTTGTCCTATGTCATACTGATGTTAAAACCGACCTTTACTAAGAGGAGGCTACAACTTAAAGCTAAATATATACATAATTTAAGGTTTATTTTTCTAAAACTGTACAATTGTGGGCTCATTTTAAATTATTGTACATAGCAATCTTTTTTCCCCCAGACCTGTAACTACTGAGCGTTGCAATATTAACAAAAATGTTAATTTAATTGTCTTTTCCGAAGAAAAAATAATCAGATGGGACTACATATAAATATGATGTTATTGAAATACAAATGTGATCACAAGCTCTTCAATTTTCATAGTCACTTTCCTGCAATATCCTTTGATAAAAGTATGGTCAAGGATGTGACTAGGATTAGTCACTTGGTGTTGGAATACTTTTTGACAAAACTTTGAGAATTTAAAAAAAAAATATTTAAATATTTTTTAAATATTTTAATGAAATAACCTTTTTTTTTTTAATATATAGAAAGGACAGTTAAAAAATGGACAAATTTGGATTAATTATAATTGTGACAAAAAATAATGAATTTTAACGTGCTGACATTTTTTGACAAAAATAGGACTAAGGACACGCAGACTTTTAGTTAGGGATATCTACCCCTCCCCCCTTCCTCTCACTCTCCAGTCATAAGAGCTAAAGTACCATTGCCCCTACCCCACTTTTACAGAAAAATATGTAGTTATTGTAATCTAAAATTATTGTCTTGTCAAAAAAAAAAATCGATTTTTTTTCAATTTCTCTTAAAAAAATATTATTTTCAAATTTGACAAAAAAAAAGTATAGTTATTCGATAATTTAGACTCTTCAAACATTTTCAACAAAGATTTTTGCCTCTTCAAATAAAAAGTTATTTGTCAAATTTGGCATTTATAAAAAAAAGTTGTTAAATAGCCACCTCCCAAAGAAAATCCTGGGGCACCCCTGATGATGTCACCCTTATATACCTTGTAAATACCCTCAGGTACGGTTCCTTTGTCACAGGCCTAGGTTTGGTCATTGGAATTTCTGATACGTACATTGATGCAAAATTAAAAATATTTTTTGTTCAATAATGGTTGTAGTTGTTTTGTGACGTCATCCGTACTCTATATTCTTAGCTACTCCTCCTCCCCTTTACCCTTGAGTAATTAAACCCGGGCAATTAGATGTCACACTCTGTATGTTTATCACATAATACATAATGATATGTAACTGGGTTCCTTGAAAAAATGATTAGTTTCGTTCAACACTTTTTCTTTCTATAATAATATGAAAATATACAATGGGATCGTCGGAGCGAGAAATTATACATGTTTCTTTCTCTTTTTTAGACAAATTAAATCCTCATTTGTAAAATCTCCTCACTTTGGTTCAATTGAAAACAAGAAAAAGAAAAGAGGAATGGAAAAATTAGTCATGTCAGTTATTGACAAACTACCTAGTGCTGGATTTGGGTCTGGATTTCATGGAGGATAATATTTTTCACTTATTCGGTCCAAATTTACTCTGGACCGGTCTTGATCCGGTCCCAGTTCATTTTTTAGGAACTTAAATTTGAGGAGAAGCAAATGACTTAAATTTGTATCTAGGATTTTAATTTCGTTTCAAGGATTGGATTTTGATCTACGATATACATTGCGTTTCAGATCCGTACAACTATTAGGAGTGATTTTTTACCCCACTTTTGTTAAAGATGGTTTTTGTAATATAAGATTGGTATTTTCCTTCAATTTAATTAACATAGTTGGAAAAAATACATTAGGGATATGTCTAATGTGTGTTTATTAATGAATAAGTTGATTATGATCATATACATCGTAAATAATGGAGGAATAATGATCTGCGCAGAAGCAAGATATTCAATGTTTTCCATCGGAATTCCAAGGTTGGACGGAACAAATGGGGATTTTGCCACAAATTTAGTCAAATTTTATACATCAATCTCTGCGAGACATTTATAAACTTTTGATAGTTTATAAACTTTACCTTCTTGAAAAGGTTTGTTCATACATTTCTTAGTCGGTTTTTATATTCTAATAGTGTATGTGTGAATCTGATTGCTTTTTGATTTTTAGCTCTATAAAAGGAAATTAATTTTTTTTAACTATAATGTTGAATAATGTTTTCACAAACGCAATTTTTCTTTTGTGTATTTTTTTTTTTAATTTATTTAAATAGTTATGAATAAAAACATTGCTGTGTATAAATTTTGTTCATATATATTAAAGGCTGACTAGATTTGTCAATAAATTTGCCCTTGGATTGATATACTCTGCTGCTGATTGCTTTTACTTCACGAAACATCAAAATGACAATGCTAACCGCAAAATTTCTGCTTTTGCGGTCTACAGAGTGCTTGATTAAATATATATTTATTTTAACGTCTTTATAATTTTTGGGTATTTTTCGTCTGCAAATCTTATTAATAGTTCAAAAATGATCTGTATGTAGCTATTAATGTCTGCAATACAGTGAAAGTGTGCATTGTATTGAATTAAATAGTAAAACTTTTATTAAAAAAAAGATGTACTTTATATTTTTTGTGCTAGGCTTAGCAATGAGCTCATCAAACCATGTTAAGTTTGTTGTCTCAAGTAGTTTTAAATTTTATTTTTTTGAGGAGATAATTTCTAAGTACGGAGTGAGTGTGTAAAACAGTTAGTAACACGAATGATTCGTTGTTCGTCGACGCTTAATAACTACGGGCAATGCTGGGTACTTCCGCTAGTATTTAAATAAAAGAAAAAAGTATAAAATATAATTTGTAGGGTAGATGTTTCCAGATTCAAAATAAATCGTATGTTGATATTTCTGCATCTGTTACTGAATCGAAGAAAATGCCTTTTAAATACAAAAAAATTATTTCTTTGAAAGCCTGACAAATATCTAATTTTTGATCACAATGATGAAGATCATCATTTGTACTAAAGTGGGGACATACGACTTCATAATAATAATAAAAAAAAAGCACTTTAAAAAATAATATTGAAAAAGTCGTTTAAGATTTGTTGCTTGACAAATATTAAATTATATTTATCAATAGTATATGAAATGTTGCTCTCTGTAAGGCAATTAGTGTTGTATCAGTCTTTATTTAGCCGGTCAAGTCAAGACCGGCAGTTCTAAAACTAATTCAAATTATTGTAAAAAACAGTTGAATGACGTACTATACGCTTTAGGACTTATATGAAGAAATGAAATGTGCTGGAGCGAGACTGAAGTGGCTTCAGTCCTAAATAACGACTAACACATCAATAAAGCGAACATATTGACCTGTCAAGGTCATAGACATATATTTCTCGCGATAAAGGCAATAAGGGGTGTATCATCTCAATCCAGAGGCAATCATTTGTTGTCCAATATAATCACCATGCTTATAATCAAAGGATGAAGAGTACAGGATCATGAGTCCAGAACGGCCTCAAATGTATATTTATGTAGAACCGTGACGTCACATTTTCTGATGATGATGATTAATAATTATAATTAATAATATTATACTTGTACAAAGTTTGATATTATAAAGTATTTTTATTCTCTTGTTCCTCGAGGCGTTTTGTTCAAACTATGTATTTGTATATAATAATAATAATATCGTCGTACATAGAAGAGGGGGGATTGATATAAATAAATATCTGATGATCCTTCTCTCTTTCGACATTCTTTACTTTTGTGTCATCCATCTGCTCCTGAGAAAGAAGTACATACATGTATACGGAGCGAGCTGTAAGGGGCTAAGGAGAGCTGGAGGAGGGGAGAAGGAAAGAAAGAGAGAGAGAGAACGAACGAAAAAAAGGAGGAAAAACTAATACCAACTTTTTGTTGTGAACAAAAACAACAACAACACCATTCAGGAACAATTTTCTCTCTCTAGCTCTCTTCTTTCCTTTTCCACCAAAGGAACTATATAATAATAATATATATTTAATTAATAAAAGCAGAGTGTATTCCCCCCCTTCCTTTTTTTTCCTTTTTATTTTCAAACCTTCTACAATTCCTCTTCTTTCCCGAAATAAGGAAATAATTAATAATACTACAACTAATGGTAGGAGTTGAAACAGTCAAAAGTTCGTAGAGGGCGTTGTTTACACCTTTTTTTGTTATGGAGTTTAATATGAAATAATTAATTATATTCATACTCCTGCGAAACTCTACGTAGGCGGGGGGTACTTACAAATGCCTAAGTCGAGTTTCTAGTCGTCTATAACCATTCGTCCGACTCCTTGAATAATTTTATGGGCCCAGTAATTATATTTAAGTCCTTTTTGAGTAGATTATAATTTCTGATGGATTTCTATCCCCCCCTGTAAAATATACTTTAAAGAGTACTTTATAGGGAGTGGGGACCTAAAAACTCCCAGTAGCATGACCTATTTATGAAAAACGTGATTTTTATAGAATAAAAAAAAGAGAACTCAAAACCAATTGGTGGTATGTTTAAATGCTATATTTTAATACATTTAGAATTGAATATGTCCTCCTTTACATGCAATAACAGCCTCGACATGCCGGCAAACATATTGTCAGCTCTCGACGATGAAGGCCAAGTCCTTGGCGTACCACACTCTCATGATGGGAGCTTGACTCGAATCCTAATTTAGATGAGAGGTGCGGCAGGCAGCCTTCAACTGCAAAGTTCTAGGGATTGAGGTCAGGGCTGGAGGAGGTTCACATGTAGGTAGGCCAGAAGTTAGCCATAGTGTTCCTACAAAAGTTCTGCCTTTCCTTGGAGTCGCAAGTCTTAACTATCAAGTTCAAGTAAAGTATGGAGTCTCTGATTCTACAAAATATAGATTGATTTGCTGAGTCTAGCTTTTAGTATGGCAAGGTTTTTCATGTTTTATGATTCTTCTATTTCGCAACGAAATCCACCATTAGCATCATTATTTTCGTATGGTTCATTTTCCAATGCTGGTATCGGTATTTCGGTACCTTTTTGACTAAAATTATAAATAAAGAACACCTAGGCAATCCAAATGTACTTACAATGGCATTTCCAAAATTTTATTTTGGGATACTCTATTCCAAACAAAAATTTTGTTCATCAATTTGGGGACTGCATCATCGGATGGACAGTTTTATGACGTAATAGCGATGTTGCAATAAATGTTGTAATAGTCAATAGATCCGACTGTTTAAAATGTTAGAATGCAGTTTAAATAATTAAACTTGGATAAATTGAAATTTGGAACAGCAATTAATCGATTATTCCAAACAGTATTGACTATTAAAAACTAACAAAGTATTAGGCTCAGGTAGGCCGTACTAACAGAAAGTGTGCTTAATTCTTAGATGTTCTATGAATACATTTTGGAAATAATCGATTTTCAAGTGAACTGTTCAAAATTTAATCCATTTATAAAAGTATTTATCCTACTTTTTTGTACCTGTAAAAGAGCAATTCAACTAGATTTTTACGACCATACGTTTGTAAGATTAGTATGCGTAATAAATGCGCAAGTAGAGCTGAAATGGTGGATCCTAGTGCATGCTTATAAAGCCCGGTCATTTTGCTTTATCTGATATCAATAAAAATTAAAAAAATTGAGTATTTTTTTAAATTATGCAGATTTATTCTCCAGGTGAATAACATGTCTAACCCATGGAACGTACATAATTCCTCAAAAGCGCGTACTCATACAGTAGTCCAATTTTATTGAATTTGATGACTCACCGGCAAATCCCCTGTCAATGGGGCTAAATCATTGTGAAATATTATAATGCTAGATAATTTTGCCTTAAACTTTTTTGCCTCAGGACATTTGACCTTAACGCCATTTTGCCTCAAGTATATTTCGCCTTAATATATATATAAATTGTGTTTATATGTCATTAATTTAGGTTTTTGATTAAAATTTATGTTCCCTTTGGATTCTGTAACAAAAATATGTCATGGTTAAAACGCATTAAATGATTGTTTTTCTCTTGAAATATTGATGGAATCATACCCCAAAATTTCAATGCATACACTCACTATGTAATAAATTCAAACCAGAGACAAAATAGGTGATAAAATTAGTATAATAAGCAAAACAAAAATTGATAAACAAGGTAATGATTCGAATAGAAGAATTGGTAATCACTCCTCCGCTAGTAATTATCCTTAGACATAATGGATAATTCATACTAGAACATACTCATGGATTAACAAATACGCATAATATTAGGTAAGAGCAAATTTCCATCATTCTTCCAACAGAAAACAAACATTTAATGGATTTTATAGCAATAAAATATTACATATTTTGATTTACAAAATTCTAATGATCAAAAAACAACAATAACGACGAATAAATCTGATTTATTAAGGCAAATTATCCTTGATGCAAAAAGGATTAAGGTAAAATTACCAAGGAGCAAATAGAATATAGGGAATATCTGGTTTGACCAAAACTGAGCCATTGACTCCATCCGACAAAACGGGGATTGGTCCAAAAATAGAAAAAGAAGCAAGGATGAAGAAGGAATTCCTTGTCAATGCTTTAAATTTAAGGACATGACTACCTACATAAATAAATAGAAGCCTTGTTAATCACTTCTATGTACCTACATTGTAGTTATATACTGTTGATCTGTATCACAAAGAATTCTTCCTTAATGAAACCAATAATTTTGGAGACCCCACACCACACCAAAAAGAAACTTATCTCTTAGGACATCCACAATAATTCAATTAAGTCTTGTTATCTCTTAAATATGGTCTCTCACTTTAGAAAAAAAAAAGTGCGTATTTCTGTTGCACAATCTCTTAAGTCTCATAAGGGGACTGGCTTGATCTATATGCACCTTTTCATATTATTTTCTCGGGAACGAAAAAAGTAAGAAATTCCATTTTATTTATTCATCTAGTCCTACGAGGAAAGTAACATAAAATAATCCAAGGGATATTCATAGACAGTTCTCTATATCAAATTGGTAATGATGAAAATCTTGTACCGGGTCGTCCAAAAAAATAGCCTAATTTGGCACATTAGTTTATTTATATATATATATACATAAATATATTATATAGAATAGATTTGTATTCATGTAAATACCATTTATAATAAATATAACCGCCCTCAGCGGCAATGCAGTCCTCAGGGGGAGGTCAGAAGGCGGTGCAGTTTTTCCAAAGATACTTTGCGGACATTGAGGCCCAGGTCTTGTCCATTGCGGCCATGAGGGAGTTCACATCGGGATGGTGAACTTTACAGGATTGGCCTCAATATGTCCCTAGATGTTATAGTCCAATGGGTTGAGGTCAGGATACTGGGGGGGGGAAAGTCCTTAGCCCAGTAAGCAACATTCTCGGGGAGATTATTGCCTATGAAGTTTTGGTGGGCTTTGGCTGTATGCCCGGGGGCCTGTCCTGCTGGATTACGATGGACCCCTCCCTGGACAATTTCTAGAACAACAGGATTACCTATTGATGAGGATATGAGGTAATCGTCAGGGTACATCTGGTGGGGAACCAGATTGGTTTCATCTTTTTCCCCGTTGGATGCGATGAGGCCCATCATTATCATGGACACGGCATGGTTTTGAGCGTGTGCGTCGAGGAGAGTGGATATCTTTTCTTTTCCGGATTCCATCGCGTGAAAACGACTCGTAATAAAATAATGGACAAAAAATATAAAATTTTAGAATCCTCTGAACTTTCTGTAGAAAATCACTAAACCTCTTTACTTAATCTAAAACCCAAGATATATGGCCACAAAGTTATACCGGTATTTTCTTTTCCACGACCCGCTATATAATAGACATGTTAAAAAAAACCCCGAAAATCAACAATGTAACTCTGACAATTTGAGGTATGTTTTGGAGGAGATCAGTTACAATCAGTTGTGACAAGAATTACTCCGATATCGATCCCCAATTCTACTCTGACCCCAACAAGGACTTACAATTATAACTCTCCAAGAAATCCATAGGATCTTTTATGAGCCCACACTAATGTTCAATCAGGTTTTGAATATGATTGAATCTATTTAGGAAAGGAAATTTGCTACTCAGGAATCAAATAATAATAACAACTGCTAAGGAAAAGAAAACTCCTTCTTTATTGTACTTATTACAAATTTACGGGCCAGCTAAAGAACACACTGGATTTAAATCAATACTAATTGTGCAATAGTAGGCCTAAGATATTAGGTCTGCAGCTTAAATTCAGATGATAAACGGGGAGTAATCGACGAAACTATTTTCGAGACAACTTTTTCCGGGTTCTTGTCAAGTATGAATTCTCATGCTCGGAGTACAAATGCCGACTCGAGTACTGCATGTCTGGACTATTAGATATAATAAATATTCGGTATTTTTTAATCACAATACTAAGCAATACCCTATCTAGTCCATATTCAATCCGTTTGGGGTTTCCATTTGACGGCCATTTCAAATAAATCCCATCTATTTAAATACAGATAAAATGAAATATTGATATGTAGAACTATCAAATTATTCGGACTGTCCGACACATAACTGGAGTCCAGTACCTACACTCTTTCAGATTGTTTGGTTTTCAAATTGAAATAAGTAAATATTATTAAAAAACCAAAATATGGGATACTCTGAACATATTTTTAATATCATACCCCTTTTGACATATATTATATGTATTTTTCCATGTATATCTAACCCGATTAACAGTGGATTTGCCGCTGTATCAAAAAATGTAATAAAATTAGACTACTGTATGAATCTTTATTTTTGTAGTACAACAAGGAATATTGACCAGCAGAAAATTTTACAACATCTATTAATGAATCAATTACTCAGCTTCCTCCCGTATATACATACAATTAAAAAAAAAACATCAGTTTAGAATATCCATGCGAGGATAAAGTCGAAATATGTAGAATAATCAATAGCCTTCCAAAATAGTAATGATCTCCGTGCCTGAAGGCTTCGTTCCAATAAAATAAAATGTACTACTAAAAAATAATTATTATTTTCAAAATTTTAATTGATATCAGAGGAACCAAAATGAGCTTTATAACCATGATCAAGGATCCGCTATTTCTGTAAAACAGGATTTCTCTAAAAAAAAAAAAATCAAGATGAAAAATGTTTAAATGACTAAACTTCCTTGTCCTCATTGACCAACAACCATGGGGTATGATCTATGACTGGCATAAAGACAATAAAGTCTAAGTACATGTTATCCCCTTCATGCACCCCTCATTCGCCATATTTAAATTTACACATAAAGACATACTGATAGCTGGAGTTTTGATATGATTTTTTCCAAAATTGAGGTTGGGTTATATTATATTAATCATTTGCAATTGTTTTTATTTGTAAATATTGACTCTATCTTCAAAAGATGACAAATCGAACTAAAAAGAATTATTGTGTTGGAAAGGCTCAAAACACAATACCCGAGATTGTCAATGACTTCAGGAGCAACCAAACGGCCGTGTGTGGGAATTAGAAGAGATTTGACACCCAAAGAACAGTTACCAGAACGTCTTGGGAAGGTCGGAATCGTATATTTGGAAAAAAATGACATTTTTATACATGTCAAAAACAGCATTGCACGAAATCCAGTGAGGACGATTCACGGTATGGCCAAAAAGATGAATATGAGCGAGGTTCACCTCGGAAGGGTCATTAAAGATGACTTGGGAGCAAAATAAAGAGCAAGGAGGGAAAAAATTATCATTATAATGGCCACAAAGGAGAAGAGATTGTCTAGAGACAAGCTATTTTTGAATGTGTCCGAAGAAATGTAGACTCCCAGCTCCCCATATCTTAATCCTTTGGATTATTCCATTTAGGCAAAGGTCGAAAGAGCTGTCTGTAACAAGGCTCACAGGCCTGTGAGATCTTTTTGGAGTCCACCATCAAGACTGCATGCGCTGAATTATCAAAATACTACATCCGTTAGGATTGTGCGGCCTTCAGGAAGAGCCGTCATTGAAGTTGAGGGAGGCCATATTGAATACAAAATATCGATTTCAGTTATAATTCACTGGAAATAAACTTAATTTTTCTCTAACTGTCTTCACAAGCTAGTTTTTAATCCAGTTTGATAAATAATCTTGAGATTAAATATGACGCAGTGGATATTTCGGAACCTTTCCCTCAAAAAGAAACAGAGAAAAGTGCCCAAAATCAGTTGGTAATTAGACCATTCTTCATTCAAATATGTAATTATTATTCAATAATTCTTGGAAAAAATTTGCAGCTTAAAAGAGTTAATTCTAATTCAATTAGAAGTAAAGAAGCAGTCATTCACGGCAGACTTAGAAATCCAGTGTAAATTTTTGTTTTAGTGAGGTAACGCCGTCGTGTGTAAGGGTCAAACGAACACACATACATTATAGGTAGTACGCACTATAATGCCAACAAGAATCCCCGACTTGTAATCACTAATCATCCTCACTACTACGAACTTTCACATTCCTTAGCTCATACGATGATGATGACTACGGTCTATGAGAAAATTTCAAATACATTGAGACGAGCTAAAATATATTATATACAAAATACATATATATAAAACAAAGATAAAGACAAAAAATAAGGAAAAGAATAACAAGATGTAATAAACATGGTTTGTACCAAGCAACCATTTTACCAACTTAACAAATGGGTTCTCTTAAACATAAATGTAATATTCGAAAAAGTGCCAACAACCACTGGTGTTGAGACTTTTAAATAATATTATGTTTGTAGTAGGAACAATGTAATTGTAATTTGATAGGGACTATGAATGTATGTATGTATGTAAATTGAAAAGAGGATTGACTTCTCTCTTCATTTCGACCCCTTTGAAAAATAAGAAAAAAAGATGGAATCTTAATGTAGAAACTAGTGTTGCGACTCAGTCCGAGAACTTTTCCCCGTTCAGTCATACGTGATTTTTTTTCTTGCAAATCCTTAAAGTATCTTTTACCTAACAGCGTATTTTGTTGTTAGCTATCGATACTCATTCTCCCATAATCAGTCTTGTTTCGAAGGTTGATTTAAAATTAGGTATATCTAGTATTGAGGAATTATGTAATATCAATTCCACAGTTGTGAAGATTTATTGATAGTGATGAAAATTGTTTGTCAATGTGGTTGTTGGTGTTCCAATGCCGATCCTTAATTCTTCTTGGAGTCCAACAAGGATTTACAATTAGGCAACAAATCTTCAGGATGACTCTCCGTCCTTTAAGCACACACACACACACGAATATTCAATCAGGTTTTGAGTATAATTGAATCTATTTAGGAAAGGAAGTTCACTCCTTAGGAATTAAATAATAACAAAAACTGCAAAGGAAAAGAAAATTCATTTTACCAATTCCCCCCCAAAAAAGGCCATCTCTGGATAATTATATGAGTTGGGAATATATTTTAAATGAAATCGTGCTGAATATTGATGATGATTAATTTTTTTTTTAAATATTCTATTAGATTAATTTTTAACCTAATAAAACTCTAGGTTTGACATTTCTACTGGGTTGACCAACCTTACTAAATAAACCATAGAATGAGTTCGTTCTAAGGAAAAAATGATAACAGTCTCAGACCGGTCTTTAATCCCAAACCCAACAGTAGTAAGATGTTAGTTGGAGAAAAAAGTTGACATTTCTCCAACTACTTTTTTTTTTCCGCATTAAATTGAATTAGCATGGTCAATTCATGAGCCATGGGACGACGATTTTACATTTAAAAAATAAAATAAAAAATATGAGCATACTACAGATAATAAAATTAAATGTCTGTAAAAACAAAACAAAACAAAACGAAAAATTGGTCTCAGTATTCCCTTAATAAAGATTTTTGTTTCTCAAGTCTTTTCTGTTTTTATTATTGTTTTTTTTGTGTGTTCAAGGGATCAAGATCCGTATCACGGTATCCCATGAAGAAGAAAAAAAACAAATAATATAGGTACATATCTCTATATGTAAAGATTCTCACCGTTATCAAATAGGTACAACTTATTACATTTTATCATCTCTTCTTAAGCAAATCATACCCACTCATGAACCTATACGCATATGTTTAATGTTATTCTAGGGTTACAACGTAGTTCCAACCACTGGTCAAGTGTTGTTGTCTTTTTAGGTTGTTTTTTTACATTTAATTTTAAATTCCGTATCACTTGTCTTTAATCTAATTTGACTTGAAAATGTGATACACAGGTCATAAACAAACTGACCCTATTACCTACATACATACATCCACGCACAGGGGTGTCAAAACCATATATCAATTGGTAGGGGTGTAACTATATGGACTAGCGTTGTGTTGAATCAACTCCTCAAAGGGTGATTCGTTTTTGGAAATTCGAAAAAAAAAAAAAACCGAGTAGACTTGATATAGCATTGAGTTGCATTGATTGCTATCACTAAACCTAATTCAATGCTTTTGTGGTACTGTTGTTCCAAAGGGATTTTCTAATCAATTACATTTTCGGATGTGATTCTTCTATTCTCTGGTCTCACAGACTATATACACTGTATACGACGATTTCGCTACGAATTGCAGGATCTCAGGGTTACTAAAAAAATATTAGCCCATTGTTTATCATAAAGCAAACAAACCTTAACTTTGCATAATTTATAAATGGGTAGTAGGCATTCGTTGCTACTTATTTTAACTCTTTTTTTCCTTTTTTAAATTTTTCTACCTACAACCAAAGACCTGGGTCTAATTCATTATGGTAGTTCTAATTGTCTGTTCTTAAAGAAGATAAAATTAATCCCTCATGGCGTCATTGATGGTCATAATAGACATTTTTAGGAAATTTTCAATAGACGGACAGTTAAGGACCGGTTTTAAAACTAGAAAAGACTAGACTGAATAAGTAAGGATCGATATAACATAACACGTTCGAAATTAGACTGAATTCTTGCCTTAGAAGGTAATTTTACTATGAGAAAAAGATGAAAAAAAAACCGAAAAAGATTGTCAATTAAAAATATAAACTTATTTTGATTATTTTATAATCTATTCTTTTCAATGCAACCAAATTTAAATAGGATTGGGCCTCTCATATCAGAGCTGGAAATCTATCTTGCAGATCCACATTTTTGGCGGACCCTGGATGTTAGGCTGTTCATTTTTGATTTTCAAAAAAGAAGACACATGGCCGGATGAGTCTGGTTTTAGTATGTATTTTTTTTTAATATTTGAAAATGAATAAAATTCAAGAATCAAATATTAATAAACTTTAATTTCTTACTTTGCCTTTTGTTTTTGGAAAATATATTTTGCATTTACTTCATTTTTAATACTAAAATATTGGATTTTGATATTATTTTAAGTGCATTTTTCAACATTTCATCTCACAAATTAATGGACAATTTATAAAAAAAGTCCCAAGACGCTCTAAACCATTGACGTATTGCCGCGATTTTCATTGAAAATACCATGTGTAAACTTTCGTGCCTCTACACTATTATATGTCTATTCAACGATCATTAGAGGAATTCGGGATTTTGTATTTTTTTATTTAAAAAAAAAAATGATTCTTGTTTTTTTTATCATCTTATTTGACGTCATATCAAATATTCATCGTTGGGACGGCTGTATCCCCTCTCTAGGTAGGGGATTTTTGTAAAAGCACGAGGAAAAGGCGAGAAAGAGACATATGGTACCCCTGAATTAAGACCTTTATTAATATCAGCTGCCTGTTTCATGATTTGAAGAGGAAGAAGAAAATAAATTATTGGTATCATGAAGTGAATCTTCTAAGGTTAAAATAGCATTAGTGTAGATAAGAATAATAAATTAACCCCAAAACAACCTTTTAAATAATGAAGACAAAATAAGAAAAAAACACAACCGTTTCTCCTTTTCCCATCGCTAAACTTTGCTTTTTCTTTAGACAGATGCCTTTTTTTCACCCCCCTTCCACTGCTTAGGACAGAATATGCAAAGAGGACATGTCCAGTGGGCAGAACACGGTTGGTAACCCTACATTTTATGTTTATTACTATAATATTGTGCCAACAATTAGCTGAAGGAAAATATATGTAATATGTAAATATGTAAAGAAAGAAAAAACAAAACAGCTAGATATTTTTGATCAATTCCCTTTCCATTGCCATTCCACACCCACACCTGTGCTTGTGTCTCTCTCTCCCTTATGAACGAAGGAACAAAAAGGAATGATGACATTTTGTCCATTGTGTGTGAGGTCGGTCACTGGGTTCCTTTGTGTATTTATATACAACATACATATTATATATATATTTGAACATATTTGCATAAAAGTCATCATTAAACTAAATTAAACATACACATTGATATATTGACGTAATTAATGACTTTGAACGACGACGAGTCAAAAAATAGAAGAATTAGACAGAATGAAAACATTTTCATATAGATACAGAATATATTTGTTCTTGACCAGGGGTCTTTGAACAATGTGAGGCACAAAAGAAAAGGGGGAATAATGCTTTATTGTTATCGTAATGATTTAACCATGAAAAGATCAGAGCCATTATGATCTCCATCATTGTAATGATGCAAGGAAGAATGAGTAATCTATTTACTCATAAATAGGCGGACTGTCACATTTATTTTGGGACTCGTCGATATCTCTATTCTATCTCGCAACCTCTTATGCATTCAAAAAGAGTAAGAACTAGAATAGGCAACTGGTAGAACGCAAAGCCACCGCCTCAAATCAAATGTAGACATGTATCTCAATTGGTTCCAAGGTGGGTTATGCACTTTTTTAAGTTTCTTTCACCTCTCAAAATTTAATGGCCTCTTACTGTCGTCATATATAATTTTCGTTTCAAGTTTGATTAAAATCGATGGGTAACTTTTGCCTGAATCCTGGAGACTAATATATAAATAAACAAAGGAACGCAAAAACATAACCTCCGCTCAACTTTGTTGCAGAGGTTAAAAGGCCTCGAAATCTGATTTGAGTCATTAATCAATTCTTCCCCACTATGAATGGCATTTAATAATAGAGAATTGAGCACAGCGTGGCGCAGGAACAGCTAATTCGAGTTCAATAAATGAAAGATAAGAACACTAATAAGAGGAAGGGAAGTAGGTAAATCGACAGCAGACAAAATAAAATATACGACAGAAAAAATTAAGGGTATCAAGGATTTTTACTTGGCTGCTTGGATTGCTTAGGCAGACAGAATAGTTTTCTGATTTTGAGAAGTTTAATGTAGCTATTGTGGCTTGTCTATTATTGGACTCTATGTTAAAATGTGGAGGGAAAAAGTCATCCTCTTAAATTGATGGCCGTTTAGGGGGAATCCTTTCTGCCAGGCATACCAAAGTTAACAGCTGGAGGCATATTTTGCATATCTTGACACCTCAATATTTTCTTCCTCTATGTAAATACACTGTAAATTTTTATTCCAAGGCGTACTAACACAAACACTGTACACTGTACTGGCTGTAGTGTTGAATACTTTTACGGCAACTAATCAGTGTACGTTGATTAGTTGAATTAGAATTATTCCTTGTTAAGCTTTGAACAATTTTTCACAATTATAGAATAATAAATCAATTGATGGGAATAATTTTGGACTTTCATTTTGAGTGAAAGGTTGGGAGATACAATAAAGGTAAGGGCGTGTTATTTTAGTGGAATAACTCATTGTACTTCTCATCTAAATGGTTTTAAGACACATTATTGTTATATAGTGTATCCTATAAATTAAGATTTTATATAAGTTACAATTAGGTAATGAAAATTGTAAATAAAGATTTTCCAGTATTGGTCACAAAGGTAATATGAACAATAATTGAATATTCTATAGTTGGTTAATTAATGAATATATTAAAAAAACAATATTAGTTATCAGAAAGTATTAATAGACAAGAATTCGGTAAATTATGAAATTCAAATGTTCACATTTATTTTACTCGAAAATACGTAACTTAAAAAAATTAAAATGATAATATCAAATAATATTAGTAAATTAAAATGATTGATGTTTTAATTAAATAAAGTACTTTTGATCGAATAAATTGTAATCACTTTTTATATGCTTCAAGTAGTGTTCATTCAATCTTTGTTCCATCTTATGTTATAATCTTGCCTTAAAAACTTGTTATTTACAAACATCATGCGAATATAGCATTAAACACGAGCCCGAACTCCGAGGCCTTTAACTTTAACAATGAGGTTTATAGGCCTTGATAAATAATTATTTATCATCTATTTATTTTTTGTGGAAGGATTCAGGCCAAAACAGGGCAAATTGGAATGAATCCGCTAAAATCATACTGAGTTATGTATTTTTTTTTTCTTCCAAAGTCATGGTAAATTATGCATTTTTTACGTTTTGTTTTACTTTGACCTTGACATCTCAAAACTTAGTGGCCTTTAACTGTGACCATAAATAATATCTGTCCCAAGTTTGATCAAAATGGATCTTTAACTTTTGACGTCGTCCGGGTAAATAAAAAACAAAAAATAATGGGCTCAAAACATAACTTATATTCAACAATAGTCTCATAGAGCAATCGCCTTTTTTTGGTAGGCAATGCCTTAGCGTCTATTTGGCGGAGTATATAGTTTATAAAGCTTTTAAAAAAATCAATTTATTCATTTAATATTTGACGAACGAACCCTGATGGCTCAGACGTGAATATAATTTTTCTATAGGAGGATTTCGAGTTACTTTTTGATAAAACTGATAAGAATAAATGTTTTTGTATGACTTTTTTATTAATTAGACTCAATTCATTTAATTGATCTTGACAGCAATATCCATGTCACGGCCCACTGTTGTAAAATTTATTTATATAGTTATCATATATCAAATTTTCCAACTGATATCCAATTCTTTCCAAATTTCCCTTTGGAACAGTCCTGGGTTCAGTTAACGTACGTATAATGAAATATTTAGAGTACTCTATCTCTCTATAATATCATGTTAATATATTATATCATTTCAACACGATAACATGTGAAATAAAATGAATAGATGTAATCTCATCTTTCCCTTTGAACTGGATCAAAGTCGGATCCATCAATCCTTTTATTAGTCCCTACAACAACCATTTTTGAAGAGTGTGTGTATCTTTCGTTTTCTTTCGTGTTGATAGCCTCTAATTGAACAAGAGGCTTTTTATTTTTATTAAAAGCCCTTAATGTTGTGAATATAATATAATATATAATTTACTTCTTCCCAGGGTAAATGATGAGGACTAAGGAGTCCTCAACTTCAAATAGATCTCTTTCAACTATGTACGTAGCATGGGTTAAATCTACAAATTGTACATGGTCTTAATTGTATTGATTTCCATACTCTAACTGGTTTTCTGTCTCCAACACATTCCCTTTCCTCTTCACTGTACTTACTTTTTGAGCCTCTGAAGGAGTCTATAACTAATATTCCTATGTGCATATTGAGAAATATCATACTAAGTATAGAGGATCTCTCACTTTCTGGGGAATTGTCTTTTAGGGAGAGCCCGGGAAACCATTCCTTAGACTCTGGTGTAAGACAACAAATAAGTAAATATTATTACATTTGAGTAATTTATTTCATACTTTAAGCAGAAAAATTCATGATTTCTACATTTTAAGTTATTATTCAATCTTCATTTGTGGGTTTGTTATACAAAAGTGCTTTATTGGGCATGGTTTTTGTCCTGAAAAATCATTTGCAATATAGCATAAACCGTTAACAACTTTATTTGAAGCGTATCTTCCGACATATATTCAAATTTTTATTTAATGAATTACATAAAAGAAGATTATATTTCAAATAACTAAATGTGAGATTTCTCGAGATTTTCTTTTAAAAAACCCAAAAAAATCCTCAGAAAACGAGATCTCAAGACTCTTGGAGATAATTTTCTAAAATTTACTTTACGTATTTAAAGAAGGTGATATTTAGATGTTTCAATTTGAATCTGAAAACTCTCGAAAAATAAACGTAATTGATTTCGTGGATATACATAAAATTTGTGGACCTTTTATTGTAAAGCTCTCGAATGAAAACCTTATTATCATATATCCAGGGAAGAAACCGGAATACGTATATTAAAAATTTAGTTCAGTTTAACTGTAATATTTTTTTTTCTGGATATTTTCTTGTACTTCTAAAATCCTACTTCCTCCCGGGAAAAGGATATCTCGGGAGAGAAACCGTAATACTATGTAGGAGAGGGGAGGACTTGAGATTTGCAACTCGACTTGATCTCACAATTAAAGACTTTAACTCGAAACCCAAGACTCTTGGCTCGACTCGGACTCGAAATCTTGTGTATACTAAACTCTGGAAAAACCTTCACACTATGGACCCTATTTTATAGTTATTGAATTGAAATGAACTTGAATGACGACATATGAGGACTCGATAAAAATATCCAATTCTCAAAGACTTGAGGCTTGACTTGGACTTGCAGTATATGAACTTTTTCCTGCATTATTTTCACTCTATAATACATATATAATGTAATTTTGGCAGTGGGTTTTAGAAAGGGTGTCTATCTACTAATTTGGATGTCAGGTTAAGAAGATCTACTCCTGACCCTGAAGGTCCATCTTTTTCTCATGCTTATCCACATACTATAGGTAGCTAGTATGCACCATGCCTTCAAATCACAATTTGAGTCTTGAGAAACTATTCAACTTATTTGGAAAATTGATTAGGATTGACAACTAAATACCTATACATGTATAATAGATCAGCCCTGTACTACCTATGTACATCGCAAATATATAGTAATTAAAATTACTCTCTCCCTATAAATTAATTTATCAATTAACATTTTAGGGATAACTGATTTACATATTATATGATAAAATGGAATTTCAAGCATTTAATCATTCCTTGATTTCGTCTTTTATTTTCTTCTTCAGGTAAGGACGTCTATAGTGTATATGTACTAGGTTATGTAGGCTTTGGTTATTTTTTTGAAAGGGAGTAGAGACGGATAAAAGAACTACGGACTCAGGTAGAACCGGATATTTTAACACTCTTGTCTAATTTGTAATTTGTTGCGGTGGGCACACCGTTGATTTTTTCTTGTCATTCTGCTATCACTAATTGCAGTTATTTTTTCGTTTTTAACACTAATCAATCTGCAACATATTTTGAAAGATTGGCGGCAGGGCGTCTTACAATACTGGGCTGTCTTTCCTCCTAAAAGTTCAAGGCTCTATGACCAGTTCTGTCTCACTCGGTCTCCAGGAGGTAGTTTTAAGAGGCTGACTTGACAGAGGCAATATTTTACTCTTTGGTTAAAGCAGTAAACTACGCACTAAAATATGAATTTTCCTAAGCAATTTTTCTCAGAAGTAAGTAAATGATTGGCTCTGTAAGAAGAAGTAGTTGACGCCATCAAAAAAAAAAAATATTTGACCGAAACATTCAAATTGTAAAAACATAGAGGGCGCCTCCAATATATATATTTTTTAAATGTTTATTGTAATCACAATAGTTTATTACCATAATTATATGAATTTAGAGAGATCAATAGTATTTTGGAACAGATTATTTTATGGAATGTATTTATATTTTATACCCAATTTTAAATTTAAATGTAATTTAATTAGCCTCTCAAAATATTAATGATGGATTTGGGAGATATTTTGGCTATAATTCAATTCATTGTTAATTCTTAAATGGAAAATGATTCGTGTGTATGCTTTGAACTTTGGTCCCTTGAATCCTCTCACTTTCACGGTTTCCCAAAAAAATTATTTAATAAAATATGAGATTATTTCACTGGAATTAGTCGACATCTGCTATTTATTTCAGCCTCTAACTTCCACATATTATACATCAATCCACATAATTACTTAATTACAGAGAACCTTTTAGAAGTACATAATTATGCACTAATGCACCTAAGTAGTGCAGTTACTTATGAGTGATATGGTGCATTAGTCAGTTACTATAAAAGAACATATGAGTGATATGGCCTCAGAGGGGGGGGGGGTGTCCAAGGGGCATTATTCAAACCATTATTATTATTAAATTGCTATTTTGGCACATTTAATTTTTTTTTTGATCAATTAGGAACAATAAAAAAATTAGGATATGATAAAAATATATGATCATTTGAAATTTAATAGTAAATTGATTGTCTAAGCTAGAAGTTCCCAAACTTTTTTTCTTATAGACCACTTGTCGATTTTTTTTTTCCGTAGACATGCTACTAGATTTTCTTCAACTTATTTGTCAACTTCTATCAGCTTCATTTCCTAGGTAACTAGAATGGGTACTTGGTAGAGTGCAAAATCTCCTCCTAAAATCAAATCGAATGATGTATCTCAATTTTTTTTCGAAAGTTATGATCGATTATGTTTTTGTTTTTTTTACGTTTTGTGGTACCTTTACCTCTCAAAATGTAATGACCTCTTACTGCGACCATATATATTCTTTGCACCAACTTTGATCAAAATCGATTTGTAATTTTTGCTATAATCCTGGTGACTGAAACAAATAAACAGGTGCATAAACATAACTTCCCTTCAAAATAGTTGGTGGAAGTAAAAAAGAAAAATTAAGATCTATAAAAAATGACAAGAAAATAATGATTTAGTCATTAATAGGAAGAGTGTGCTTAATGCTCTGATAACAGTTTGTCAGCATTTGGATTTAAATTAATTTGATCCAATGATTATTAATCGATTTTTTTGGTTTTTGTTTCTTTGTAAAAAGATTGGGAGCCGCTCTAAAATCCCTTTCCACGAGGAATGAACAACGCTAACTTATCAATAACTTTTCTTTATCGCCCATAAAGTACGATAAGCGTCAGGGATTTCCTTTTGAACCAAAAACGGCTAAAATCCCTACTGAACTGCACCTTAAGTTCTTCGGGACATTGTGTTCCCATCAGGGCTTCTTAAAACATAACATATGTTTCTTAAATTTAATTGGAGGGGTTGATCATCCATGGTTGTATGACAATAGTCAAAACATGACCAAACCTGGTTTTAAAATAGCATGAAGGATATTTAAATCTTGAACGTAGACCAAGTAGATGACAAGTTTGGAAATCAGTTGAATTGATGTCTTTCCAATGTATGCTTCATCAAATTAATTTTACCAAAAATGACTGTCATGTAGCACATCACAAATAAAAAAAGGCATTTAAAGTATTTTATTGAACGTTGTTAATATTTATGCATAAAGGTTTAGAATATTCATTTATTATAGTTATGCACACAAAATTGGTATTTTGTGCAATTTTGTACTCTAAGCTTAATATGTAGACCCTGCATTTTTTATTTAACTAGCATATACCCTTGACAGCTTTATATCCACCCCTACTGATCTATATAGAACACTTAGAAACCAGTCGTCTAAGCCAAGGATTCTTGAACTTTTGTGTTCTGACAAAAGTTAGGAATCCTTTTCTAAAGAAACCGCAAATTTGTATGACATTTTATACAAATTCGATAATTAATGAAAGCTAAGTGATTGAAAATAATTCATAATTCGATATATTAAAGCCTAAACAATTAGTTACAAAACAAACCTGACCTCTCTAGCTTACGCTCAACTCGAGAAAATAGCACTTGAACGTGATCTCCGAATTTCCATTCGCATACTCCAAGTAATTGCGCGTCTCCAGGAGGACCGTCTACGGCGTCAGCAAGTCCGAGCGTTGGAAAAGAAGAATGACTCTGTCAAAAAAAACGGACAGGACCCGGAGGAGTTAAATCCCCTCAAGTACATGAGGGCTCATTCCAGAGATCTTGAGGTTCCACAACAGTCTGTCCAGAGAGCAATCAAAAAAGTGAGTGGCAAGAAAGAAACCCATCTCCTCCGTTACACGACCCTTTTGAACTCTTTTTTTACACTTTTGGCAACCCCCTCGACCAAACCCTTTTGAGTACATGTCGAAGGGAAGGCCTGTATTGTCCCTAATCCACACACTGATGCCCTAAAAGCCACTGTCAGCCATCACTGGGACGCTCTGGCAGATGATTACATCCGCAGCGGGTGCAAGACTTCCTTTGCCACCTGAAAGCCACCATTAACGCTAAGGGTGGCTACATTAATGATTTAGAGAGCTCAGTATTTATAGAACTAATGTTGTTGAAATTCTATTGCTAATTAGTAAATTATAACTTTGTGGAGGTTTAAAATTCAAGGTGTTCAGATTTTAATGGACCTCTTGGTATGATACCAGTCAGAATCGAAGCTGGGACGAATGAGTTAAAGTTATAACTGTGCCGGACCCGTCCAGGAGTTCTTACCCCTACTCCACACTTTTATAAGATGGCTGACTTTCAGAATGTCACGTGAAAACACTGTAGTATTATAACTTCTTCTAATGCTCAAATTAAAATAAATGTATATATTCAACATTGACTGAAATCGATTACAATGTTAGTCATGGTCTATTATACAGACTGTATATGTATAATTGAACTCTTATTGTTCTCATTCCCCTAAATGGAGGGAACAGCACTCAGCAGTGCATAGTAGAGCATTGATGCTCAAAAAATGAGAGCTGAACAAATTGAATTAAAGCAAAAAGTTAGAAACGTACATACCCTTTAATTTTGTTCCTCTCTAATGATGAAGTATGAGTCGAATTGTTCTTCATGTCAATTTGTGAGCGTCATGGAAGAAAGGGCAATGATGGGTGAGGAGACTTACTTTTCCTAGCCCAGCTCAATGCCCTGCTATAAGACCTAATAATCATAAAAGATAATTGTGAAACGAAAAAACAAAAAATTAATATTTTTTACTGACATTTTTGTTTTATATTTTTTGCAAAGCTTTTTTTTATTTTTCTAAAGACAAGTTATGAGGTAACTATATTGCTTTTTGATTAACCGAATCATTACACATTATCCACTCTCGTCAAAAGACTTGCAAAAAATATTTTTATTTTCGTATTTAAATGGAACAACAATTATATCAGTTTTCCTTTATACAAGGATTAATTAGAGAGGGGAAGCCCATTCACCCATAACATGGGTCAAAAATATAACTAAGGACATCCATTTTTTATACACAGCTGATATGTGCAAGTTCCAACTTGTATAAGCAGATTGTCTCGTCTTTTTCACATTATTTAATTACAACATTGACCATTTTAATTATTACCAACTGTTAATGAATCCCTGCACTAGTAACTACTCCTATTTATGGGTCAGCTGACGCATATATAGAAGGAGTTATTGTGTTATTTATACTCATTTCACTCAATTAATCCTTTTATTTATCCGTTAAATAGCGATTACAATTTATAACAATAATGATGACTTGCTCACATGGAATCTCCAATACATACTTTTGCATAAGACGTAATCCTCTTTGGAATGAGATAAATTGTTCTCCACCTGATACAAGGGTGCATACGGTACACATGTATTGCGTACTTAAAGAGATTAGGACAGGATCAACTCTCTTGGTCTTCAAAATGGGGGGTCTGTACAGATTTAAAAAAGAACTAGATACTTTTGTAAAAATATATTACATATGTATAATATGTTAATAGAACCGTTTTACCTATCTAACAAATTAGATAATAAACCGGAAGAAACACCATGTTAAAGGCAGTAATTGATATATTTACTAAACCTCTTCTCTTAATAGAAACAGAAAAAGGCCTCAAAATCAATTGGTAGCTTGCAAAATCCTTTCAAACTATATAAATAATTATCATTCAATAACTGTTGGATATTGCTCACAGCTTAACTAAAGCTAATTCAAATTCGACCAATCTTTGACTCTCAAAACACTAATAATAACAAAATAAACAGAAAAATCGAGAGAATATTTATGTATATATAGGTATAATGGGCAGCTGTTGTTTATTATATATTTCCCGATTGAGTTGCATCTTAATCTCCGCCCAAGAAGTTGAGTTGAGGCTATTTTTTTGCCTCTGTTTGTTGGGATGAACGGAAAAAACTACAATTTAACTATTTAGGACTGAAGACATTTTCTCATAAGGAAAATTGGCCTAATCATATAAATAAATGAGGTTTATCCGTCCTTTTTGTATATTTTTGTTTGAAATTAATGTTCTCTTTGAATTTTTTAACTATTATATGTAATGTTTATTTTTATTATTAAACTGATTAAATGGTTTTTTTCTAGTGGAAAAATGATGGAATTATACTTTTGTTTCATATTATCCATGAGTCTTTTCTAACATGAATAGTCTATCATGTCTAATAATAATTAATAAAGAAGAAGTGATTGTCACTTCTTCCATTCAAATCGTTGCCACGTTCTTTTTTCTTATTATACTAATCTTATTGTTTATTTAATCTCTGGTATGAACATTTAATGTGTTTTATGGTATTAAATACTACATATTTTTGTTAGAAAAATCCAAAGGGGACATAAATTTTAACCAAAAACAAACAATAATCCCATATAAACGCCATTTATATATATATTAAGGCGAAATGTACTTGAGGCAAAATTGTTCAAGTAAAGTTACAGATCGATTTTGATCTACCTTGGTATGAAGATTATATGGTTTTATAGATTATTTACAGTAAGAGGCAATAAAATTTGGAGAGTTCAAGGTAGCACAAAAAGTTAGAAATACATAATCGACCATAACTTTAAAACATATTTAGGTACAGAGCTCAAATTGGCGTCATTATGTAGTTGTTATATATATGCTATATATAGAAAAAGTTCCAACTTAAAAAAAAATGACAACAATTATGGTTGTTTATAGTGTCAAAGACTGATTTTCCAGCGGTTCAGTCTTAAGTGATTTTTCTAGAACGATCTGGATCAATATTTTTTCTTTTCAGACCAAAATTTAAACTGAAAACTGAAATTGAATCCGTGGACGAAGCTTTAAAATTGATGTGGGACCGGAACAAGGCTGAATTTTACTAAAAGACCAGTCCAGATCCAAATTGGACCAAATCAATTTAAATTATAACTAAATCAGACCGGTCTAAGATTACTAGACGCAAGCACAACTCTAGACTTGTTTATGCCTCTTTAAGGATGACCAAGCCACCATTTGCAATTCTTATTCACTATGATGGAAACAGCAATGCTCATAATATATATTGTAATATCATCATTGTCATGTTAAAAAAATAAAAAAACATATTCTGTATGAAACAAAAAATAAACCCTACTAAAAATGTCTTTATTCACGGTCTTTAATGAATCATTCGAATATAAAATATGGCGTAAAATAAATCAATTCCCTGACAACTCAGTTGAATTTAAGAGGTCAATGTTTTTTTTTTTGCAAAAAAAAAAATAAATATTTTTTTTGTACATATAATAATATTAAGTTAACTATTATAAGACATTAAAAAGAAAAATAAAGGGGGGGAGATATTTCAATAACAAAGGCTCTGCCCATTTAGAAAATGACATAGATAATGATAATTATAGTATAGTGGACAAGTTGTAGGTACTTAAAGAATATATTGTCTTAGGTAACTTTGACACTTTATCACTTGCATAATATACTTGCCTTGTACAAATCGATTGTACAAGATGCCATTTCTACGTCTCACAGCCTCTAATTTGCTTACAGCTTCTGTCAGTTAAAATATTACCAACTACATGTACATATATAGATATTGATGGAAATTGAATGTATTTTTTAGCTCGTCCGTTTGTTTTTTGGAGAACGGAAACTAAAAAATGATTTTTTATTTCATAAGCTGTATTCATTAGTGTTGTCTCGGTCCTTATTTAGGACTGTGGACTGGAGTCCAGTCCTGCTGATCAGATCTAAAACTTATAACGTTCGATCCTTGATGATGTCACTCATCAGCTCTAGTACTGACAGTCCGAAGGACTGATAGGAACGGTCCTAACGAACTGGACTGGACCGAACTTAATAAGGACTGAAACAACACTAGTTTACATTGTTATTTAATTCCTGAGGAGTGATTTTCTTTTCTACTACATTCAACATATCCTTGATATATACCAAACCGGATTGAAAATTAAGTATGCTAAAAAAACGGGGTTAAGGTTTTAAGTTCCTGTTGGATTTAGTTTAGAATTGAGAATTGACATCAGAGTAGTTCCTGTCTATGTCCTTATTTATTTCCTCGTCACAGCTGATTGTAGCTGATCTAATGAAGCGTCATGACAGCTAAGCTGCTCTCCTACAAAACACTCTTCATATTGTCAGGGTTACCATGTTGATTTTTGATTTCTATTTTTAAATGCCCAAAATGCTCAATTGTAGTGTATTAGTGTTTTCTTACCCCTTGTTCTCTTCACTTATTTTCTTGTATATATATATGTGTGTGTAAAGTACCGCCTTTTACCTCGTTTTAAGTATAAATAGACTTGTATTTTATGTATGTATTAGAGTAGGTTTTTGTATTAATAAGAATACAGATGTTCTTATAAATAACCGTTGTATTATTCCTCCACGCCATTCCTTCTTCTCATTTCTCTCGGTCGTCCTGGAGCTCTCCTCCTTATAAACAATTGAAACCTCTCACCTTCGTCAAGACACAACATTGGCGACGAGGATGGGATCAGGACCACGTGACCTCCCTGCTGTGGGATCGTCGGCGAAGCTAGTCCTGCTGGAGTTGGGTAGCCCTTTTTCGTCGACAGGGAGAACGCTCGTTCGTCTACGGAAGGCGGAGCAATACGGGTTGTGCCTCAGTTTGGGCCTCGTGGAGGAAGGAAGAGAATCATGCTCACTTACAAGAAGTGAAGTGTGTGTCCGTGTCAGGGACCACATCATTCAAAGTGGATTTTATCCAATGAGGTTCTGGTTCTCTGTTGTTCCTACTCTCCCTTTCACCTCATTGGGTTATGAATGTGCAATGGTTTCTCCTCTGGATCATCCAGAGTTGGATGAGGGTAAATCGAGTGAGATCGATATGTCTCTCAGGAGTGAGCAGTGTGCTCGCGTTCCTAAAATCTCTATGAGGAGTAGGGTTCTCCTTTCTCCGGTGCGCGTGCTGAGAGCACGACACGTCTATGGAGATAAATTTTATTTATACAAAAGCAAGTAGTTTGTCCCCGCCTGGTTATGGATGGAGCGGATCAATAAGCTTCTATTCATAGAGCGGAACCTGTTGAAGCACCGGCATAGATTTGGGGATGTAATGTATTAGTATTTTCTTCCCCCCTTGTTCTCTTCTCTTATTTTCTTGTATATATATATATGTGTGTAAAGTACAGTCTTTTACCTCGTTTTAAGTATAAATGGTCGTGTATTTTATGTATGTATTAGAGTAGGTTTTTGTTTAACTAATAATATAGATGTTCTTATAAATAAGACTTGTATTATTCCTCCACGCCTTTCCTTCTCCTCACTTCTCTCGGTCGTCCTGGATCTCTCCACCTTTAAATAGTTTGTGTCTCCTCAACCTCGTCAAGACACAACACCAATGAACATCACTGTACATAGGTACTCTCACACAGCGTTATTTATAGGTCTAGGAGATGGAAGTAGAGAGGGATAATGCCCCTCGCATTTTCGCGAAGTAAGAAAGATTCGTTTAATCAGAGGCACGTGGCTACGAGGGGATAAATAAATGAATTACGCTATGCATATTTGAACCAAAAAAATTGTTCAATTTGTAGAAAAACTCTCATTTGCTCCGTCCATCAAAATTTACTAAATATTTTATTGTCCTTTGTCAATTCTACTATTTCATTTCCACTTATCTGTTTTCTCACCGTTGACTGATTGAACTAAAATTACTCTTGTTAAGGTGATAGCAATTCTTGGCAATAGGGTATGAGCAAACTAAAAATATATAATATAAGCCGCAAGGGTTTGTGACAGTCTGTAGATTATTGCTTGAAAAGATGGCAAATACTCAGAAGAATTTTGACAGGGCCCTCTATGAAAATATAAATACTAGGTTAGAATATCATGATATCGGATATGTCAGAATTTTCAATTTGATCTATCGTATCGATTCCTGGACAAGACAGGCAGATTTTGACAAAACACACAACCAATCATATTATATGACGTAATTATTGCTAGAGTTTTCAACTGTTGGACAAAACACGAAACCAATTATATTTTAGGACGTACCTATTAATTAATGTCACATTATTGAATAATAGTTCCATAGGTGGGCAGAATTGGCTAAGTACAAACTAATTTCCGTTAATTTCCCCCTGTTTCTTTATAGAGCAAATATTACAGGAACCAAGAATGTAATATGACGAGCTCATTTCACTTTGATCAATTAGAATTACAATATATTGTGCAGGGATGGGAAAATGTCATTATACTACCTGTCCAAGTTCGAGTCGCGAGTCTTAGCTATTGCGTCTTCAAATATGGGCTCAAGTCCAAGTCAAGTCGTAAGTCTTGAGTCTGAGTGAATACTTTGATTACCTAATGCGCCACAAAGGATATAAACTAGTCATGTATGTTCGATATAAGCCAGAATGAACGAGTATTTATATCAATATGTCATTAAATGTATTTATTATTTATCAAAAAAACAAAAAGATACATCCATTTTTGGCTTTAATGTGTCGGAGATATCCATAGACTTCAAATAACTTTATATCAGGGATAGATATCAATATTCCTTTTATAAAATATATATTGGTACACACATACATACAATATCCACTTGGAAATTGTTTAATATTGTATATATATATGTAAGATATATTCCATTCTTTATACATTTTATAAACCTAATATCTACAAAATATGCAATAACACTATGTTATTAAATAATAGAGGTAGGTACAAAACATAGTAGAGTTGGATTCGAGCATTATTCGAACTCGAAAAATACTCAACATAAGTAAATACATTTGTTTTTTGTAAATTACTCAAACTCTTCTAAATATCTTTTTAAAAACTCAAACCAATGAAACTCAATATATATGAGTTTCGAGTAATTCTAGTTATTTATTTTCAATACCAAGGAATATCTAATTACTTCTGCGAAATATAAGGACCACAGAATACTTGTATCCGTTATAAAAGCTATGTTTTATTTAAGAATCAATATTTTTAAATACCCTGTATGGATTGATTAATTAGCATTTCTCAACCTATTTAAGTAAACCATTAGCTATTTATCGATACCCACAACTTCAGTTCCAAGTGAAAGGGTCTTCTCATCTGCTGGGGGACATAGTTTCTTAGTAGAGAAACAGGATTAATTAGGATGTAGCAGATATTACCCTTCGTGGTAAGATGGATTAATATAGTATTAAACTGATGCATCCACTTTTTGAAATAACTTCCTTTCCACGTTTGTGTGTGACTAAATATGAGTGAGTGGTATTAAATGAAATATACATATATATCCTATTAATAAACTTCTCTCGTTTATGTTATTTCTTGATAGCAAACTCAAACCCGATTTTAGAAACTCGATGTAAAATATGAGTATCATCCTAATACTCAAACTCGACCGAACTTGAGAATTTTAAGTGAAATCCAACTCTATTCAATAGTTATTCTCATATTCTATATAATGGTAACCAAGATACGCAATCTATTATGAAAAATGTTTTACTGTGACGTGTCACAAGGAAAAAAAAATTTACTCCAGTTTTTATTTAAAAAACTAAAAAAACTTTTAATAAATGAATTCAAACTTTACTATTTTATTAGTCGTAATAATACATTGTTCTAGAGTAAAACTTAACTTTTTTTTTACTTCTATAACTAGAGGGACTTAAGTTGCACTTCTCCCAAACATTCTTCAAATTGTCAAGATTACTATTCTATTTCTTTATTTTTACATACGAGCAGAAAAGTAAAAATTTAACTCATACATTATTTTGTCAGAGATGGGCAGAATAGAGACTTTAATCAACTGATATTGTCAACTCTCAGCACGTTGTTACCTTTATAGTATAAAGGAACCTTTCATACAAAAATACCCCCCCCCCCCACACACACACAAAAACAGCCCTAAAGTCATTTGTTAATAGACCAAATAAGTCAATCACACAAACTGCTATTTATATCTTAAGTAATGAGAATACTATCATTGTCACCTTACTCCTTCACAATTTTTTAAATGAATTATGTAAATATATTTCCTAATATTAAAACCTTACAATCTATTGTATTCGATACTTTATTATAATAATTTATACAAAGCGTAGCCTACACATTTGTATTTGGATATGATTGTCAAAATTTCATATATAGATATATATGTTTAATACGAGGAGGGATCCATAAGAAATAGTATTCATATACTTTTGAAAACTGAGCATAAGTATCATATAAGTTTTTTGTAAGAGAACAAGGATGCCCCCATGCCCCCCCCCCCAAGTGAGACGACATATGGTACACTTGAATTAAGACCCTTGTAGCTGCCTGTTTGATGATTATGAAATGAAGTACTCCTATCAAGAGAAGAACTTTCTACATTTAAAATTACTCCTTTATTACAGGGAAAATATTATAATTATATTGAAACTATTATATATTTATTTCATTATTCATTTTTTAATCAATTTACAGCATAGATAGAGGGGGATGTTAACACACCCACGACTTATTAAATAATGAAAAAAAAAAAGAAGAAGAAAGAGCACACGCATCAGCTGTTTTTCCTTTTCTAATTGCGATGCTTCGTTTTTTCTTTATACATTTGCCCACTTTAAGTATAGCATGTTACTTTGTTAATTTATCAAAAAGAATAAGTTATGAAGTTGCCATGACCTATTAAGATAGATGAGGGAATCAAGAGCTGACAACAAAACACATAAGGTAATTTTGTGTGAGCAAGGTACCATCGTGTCAAAGTTAGCCTATTTTACCGACAATATTCTCCCTGGCGTGTCTCCTTCACAGGGATCCTTCAATTTTTCATACCTCTAAAAAAACCTATAGTATAATAGGCTTGATACAATGTATTGAACAATGATTCCTCACCTATTCCTCACTGTGGAGCCCTATATCATTCCCTTGCTGATCCCTCGACGTTATACACAAGAGCTAAAGAAGCACTGTTTGAGAACCACTGGGATATAACAAAGTATTTTTAAGTGTGAAGTCCGTCCAGTGCATTCCTATATTTTTTTGTAAGGCTTGAATCTACGTATGTATGTATAAATATGATTTAAATAGAAGCAGTTTTATTATTCAATAATTATGTGTTTACAAGAAACTTATTACTCAGTCGGACTTCATCCACATATTTCAAAATTTTCATAGTTCATAAATTCAAATTTATTTTTCATAAAAAAAAAAGATAAATAGATATATGTAAAATAGCTGTCATTTTAATTGTATACAATATATATAATAGTATGTTGTGTACAAGTTGCAAATCAAAAATGAGATAGAACAATGTTAAATGAAGAATTTACAGTAGGTAATTCAGTCTGATGAGGGAAATGCAAAAATTGAATATTTCTTAGGTCATTGGATATTCTATTGATGTTTTTAATAAAAAAAAATTACCAATTGCTAAGTATTATGAGGCACATTATACTCTCAATCGTTACTCGTAGGTACATAACATATAAGTGATCTTAATAGATCAAAAATAAATGATAGTGTCAATATATAGCTGTTAATTAAAATGTTGTAATTAAATAGGGCGTTCAGACAATTTACAAATTGTAACATGTACAATATGTTTATTGTGGTAGGAACTTGTAATTAGCTTACACATTTACTGGGTGGTCCGGAATGAGAGTCCCATTAACATTAAAGGTCATTAAATTAAGAGTATTGTGTGTAGAGATTTCCTTACCCAAGTCAGAAATACTCTGCTAATGAAGGTCAAGAATCTTACATAGATAATTTTGAGCAATTTTGGCCTTCCTTTTCTCCTGATCTTATCCCCTTTGACTTTGCAATGTAAGGTATGGTCGAGACAGAGAGCAATGGAGTTTCCAGGCTCAGCAAGGACTCCCTTATGGTAGCTGCGGTATACCAGAAGACAGTCAGCTGACAGTCAGTAAAAATGCGTCTCTGCCAAGCTGTTCCGAACAAGGGCAAGCCCATTGAATGATACATTGGTCAATTGCAGGAGAATAGTTAACCAGTCAAACACTATTAATATAAACTATTAGTGCTTTTTATAGGATCTAATTCTGTATATAGTAAATAGGGATGGGAAATTCGCAGAGTGTGTGGACCAGGCGGAAGCGAGATTCATATTATTACTGAATAGCATTAGTACAGAGAAAGCTATTTTTAATTTATATTTAAGCATACAGGTGGGGATTTTAAATCCGGGAAATTTAATTTATGCCCCAAATTAATTCAGCAATTCATAAATATTTTGTTCTTAAAAGTAGGATTCAATTGTGAAGCGAATCAATTAAACCAACCCCTCCCAGCTTCAACCATAGGCTCCAACTTGGACCTTAACCTAGCACAGGTACTGATGCGTTGTCGGCCACATTCTATAGAATGGTAGCCCTTAAGGAGTCAGCAGTGGTATGTGCACATTTATCGGACTCTTTCTCTCAAATACGCACCACACATAGTATTGCAAGAGGTTTATATCCGGCGAGCTAGGAGGCCACATATCCATTCATTTTAATTGTGTATTCCATTAATTTATTAGCCCAAAACGAGCACGAGTCTTCTTTGCAGGTGCTCCCGAACCCTCAGACCCCTTAAAAGCCTCAGGAACATAGTAACTTCGTAAACTTGGGACTGCGCCAAGTATGGAGGCACACAGAAATAGCCGCCAAAGGCTCTTATTGGGATGAAATTCCAAGGATTTTGTATTTTTTCTTTAAAAAGTTTTGTCAGCTAAATCGGATGAGTACACTTTTATCGGCATAGACTTTAGGCTTTGCCATCTTATTGAAGTCTAAATTTGTTCCGGATTTTAAATACCAACACTGCATATATCTAAAAAAATTAAAGCAAAAGAAGACAGAAATTCATCATTCAGATCAAAATGTTAACACTCCAACAATCAATTAAAGATTGAACAAAAAAGAAAGGATGTCACGATCCGTTTTTCTATTTGTAATCCCAAAACTATTATTGTTCACTACGTTTAGCCTATTCTTTGCTATAAACATGTAAAAATGTGCATTATAGTGAGATATATTATCGATGATATACTTTATGACAGAGTCCTCGTTCCTCCAGTAACAATATGCCCCTATGTCCTAAGGGATATTCTCATCTAAAGATGAGTGACGCGAAAAGCATTTGACAAGAGTCTCAAAATATTTTGAGTCAAATAAATAATAACAAAAATATTATTATTATTATTCATGAATACTACTACTAATACTTTTGCAATGAATTGCAACGTTTCGCATATGTATGTACATATTATAGTTATATATATATGAGAGATCAAAATTCATTTTAAATATTTTTTTCCCCCTCATTATTTTGCAACGCATGTTGACCAAAAAAAAGTAGGAAAAATGAGTGTTGCTCCAACGTGAATTAAGTGACTCTCATTATTTATTCAATCCACGTTAGACCCCTTTTTTTAATAGTCAAAGGAGCCATGAAATGCTGTACATGAATAACTTTGTGTTGCTACAAAAAATATCTAAGGTATGAGTTATACCCATGATTTGATCTATGCCTAATTTTTACCTCCAATTGCATCTCGGTCAGCATATATTAGGCATATGATATATATAAATCAATCAATGATTGTTTTTTTTGTTGTCGTTTTTGCAATTGTACATAGATTTAGCAAGGGATTTAGTTTCCTTGGACACAGAAAAAAAAGTGTACCTTTGAGCTTACAAATGAAAAAAATTTGAAACTATGCGTAATTGAAGATATTTTAATCATTTTTGTTGCCGACAACCTCATGATAAGAAATCAGTACTTTTTTTTGAATTTCTAAAACTAGAAATAACTTAATTTGATAATTAGAAGGGTTAAATTTAGTGTTGTGTCTATTCGAGCAATATTATGGACTCGATTTGAGTGGATGATGATTATAGATGAAAAGTTTGTAATAAATAAAAAATCTACCTTTAAAAATTAGAAAAGGAAAAACAGTTGGTGCGTCTGCTCTTTCTTCTTTTTTGTTCAATATTTAATTGGTTGTCGTGGTGTATGCATTATTGCCTATCATTGGTGTAAATTGTTTTAAAAATGCATAGTAAAATAAATGTATGTGAATTTAAATATAATTACGACATTTTCCTTGTACTAATGGTAATTTTAAATATAAGGAGCTATCCTCTTTATAGCAGTTCATTTTCTCCCCCAAAATATTCTAATAGGCAGCTGATATTAAACAGGGTATTAACTCGGGTGCACTAAATGCCCCACTCCTGCCTGTACCTCCAACTCTTTTTTCTTTTTTTCATTACAAACCACTCGATTCTAATGATGATATGTCGGCTTTTTGATTTAACTCAATAACCCCCCTCATCAATAGAGTATGAGCAAACAAAAAATATATATTTAATCTGCAAGGTGGTGTGACTTTATGTAAGCTGGGCATATATTATAAGTATAGCCAACTTAAGGGGGGTTGTGTCACCTCTACGTTATAATAATTATAATTCAGGGAGTCGTTATTTTGTGGCTTATTTACAAACTAATATAAGTAAACAATAGTGTTGAGACTCGGTCCAGCACCGAATTTTTTTCCGGTTCGGTCTTATGTGATTTTCTCAATCAGGTTTTGAATATTAATAGTAGTAGGAAATTAAGTTCACAAGTCATGAGGAAAATAATTTTAAAACAGCTGAGGAAAATAAAATTTATACTTCTGATTACCAATTATAATTACAAAATTACAAAGGATTTTCATCATTACGGACTTTATTTATAAATTCATGGAATGTCCAGTGTTTTGTTGGACATATATTTGAAAATCGACTAAAAATAAAGATGTTAATTTATCCCAAAAAATGAAATATCGTAAATTGGTTAAGTTTTATCGACGATAATCAAAGCATAATATTTGAAAGTTCTTCGTTTTAGATGGAAAATAAATAAATTATTTATTTACAAAGTGGAGACAGAGATGCATTTGGACTCGTGACTTGCAATTCAACTTGAACATGAGCTCATATTTTGAAGATTATCCACTCGAATTGATCACAAAATCAGACTCAACTTGAACTTACAGTAAATTGACTTTTCCCTACCTATGTTTATTTAATAATGATCTTTATTTTTGTTTAGAAAAATGTTTATATACATTTTTTCAAATGATAATTTTAATTAGATTATTACAATATTTAAGTTTCATATCCTCCGCGGATTGAATAGAATACATTTTGTATGACCATTAGTATTGTAATATTCTTTATTTGATCTTTGATTATGATAAGTGACAGAGAATACTTCAATAATTATATTCATTGACATTACGTAGTGAATTTGAATCCCCAGCAAGATATTTAAAATTGTATAGTCTAATAAAATATTATATTACATTTTATAAATAAGTTTATATATAAGTGCGATGATGATTGAGCAAAATGTTCTTCCATTCTAGAAGCTGCGTGCTACAATTTCATTCCGAGGACAAAACATCTTAGTTAGACAGTAATTCCTTGCAATACGTGTTCAATTCGTTCTTGTAGCGAGCTCAGAACTCTTGTACTCAAGCTCGTATGGACAGTACTTGTGTCTCAAATACCTGGAGATATGGCTAGGAATGACTAATGAGAGATACTAAAAGTATAAGGATACGGAGATATTGTGCTCCTTCTAGCTACAAAATAAGTAGCTACAAAGTATTCCCTGACCTTTTACATTTGGTAAAAGCTACAAAAAAAAATTATTTAAAGATAGATATTTTAAATGATTATTAAAATATAATTTTAGTTTATGTTTGATCTTTCATTCGACTATAGAAAAAAAACCAAACTCTACCATCTAATAAACAAAGTACCACTAGTATTGGATATTTTGTTAGATTTCCCTCTTAAAAAGTAAGTACAACTATATTAATTAATTATGTAGATTAAATTAAGTATAAATACTCGACAAATATTTATGAGCCGAGGAAAGTCAAAAGAATATTTTTGATCTTTTTAAGTTATTATTACTATTATAAACATATTTTTGAAAAGAGGGAAAATATTGTCACAGATAACATGATATTTATGTGTGTATATATATTATGACATATGTTTATCTCTCTCTTCCTCTGTTTCTGTTTCTCTCTATATATGTACAAAGTGTTCTCTACTCTCCTTTTTAGCCCTTGCTGTAAGTGTTTTCCCTTGACACACTCTCTTTTTTTTTCTCTCTCTCTCTCTCTCCCTCCCTCCTTCCCTCCCTCCCTTCTCAGCTCTATTATAAAAATAATATATTTTTACATATATTGTTGACGTTTATTTGTAGATCTAAGGCTGTGTTTGTGCAATCCCCCACGTGGAATTATTCGTCCAACTACGAAAAATGACAGGTATGGACACGGATTCTAAAGCCAATTATTTAATATCAGGTGGTGCCGGATATGTTCCAGAGGATGGAATAACGGGATCTCAGCTCATGAGTGGCGGAGATGGACTCACATACAACGATTTCATTCTCCTTCCCGGATTCATTGACTTCACTCCCCATGAAGTGGATATCAAGTCCGCCCTAACCAAGAAAATCACTCTTAAAGCTCCTCTCGTGAGCAGTCCCATGGACACTGTCACAGAGGCTGAGATGGCTATTGCCATGGCCCTTGGAGGTGGTATTGGCATCATTCATCACAATTGCACTGCCGAGTATCAAGCTTCTCAGGTTACTAAAGTCAAAAAGTATCAGCACGGCTTTGTCCTGGATCCTTACGTCCTCTCACCAAGTCATAAGGTATCGGATGTCATTGAGTGCAAAAGGAAATTTGGATTCTCAGGAACACCCATCACGGACAATGGGAAAATGGGAGGGAAACTCGTGGGGATGGTCACTTCACGGGATATTGACTTCTTGGAGGGGAAAGGGGCGAATAGTGCTCTCTCTGAGGTCATGACTCCTCTTCAGGAATTAATCACTGCACCGGCAGGTGTCTCCCTTGAAGACTCTCACCAACTTCTAGAGCGATCCAAAAAGGGAAAACTCCCCATTGTCGACGAAGATGGAGCATTGGTTGCACTCATTGCACGAACAGATCTGAAAAAGTCTAGAGAGTTCCCTGATGCCTCCAAGGATGAAAATAATCAACTCCTTGTTGGTGCCGCAATTTCCACACATGAATTAGACAAAGAACGCTTAAAACTCCTCGTAAATGCATGTGTGGATGTCATTATTTTAGATTCGAGTCAAGGGAACTCCGTTTACCAAATTAATATGATCCGGCATATTAAAAGTAATTACAAGGATCTCCAAGTCATCGGTGGGAACGTTGTGACTGCCGCTCAAGCAAAAAATCTCATAGACGCTGGTGTTGACTCCCTTCGAGTTGGTATGGGAGCTGGATCCATTTGTATTACTCAAGAGGTGATGGCAGTAGGTCGTCCTCAAGCTACTGCGGTCTATAAAGTCGCCGAATACGCTCGACGATTTGGTGTTCCTGTTATAGCAGATGGTGGAGTACAGTCTGTTGGGCATTTAATGAAGGCTCTCTCTGTGGGCGCCTCCACCGTCATGATGGGGAGTCTCTTAGCTGGAACAACTGAAGCACCCGGAGACTATTTCTTTCAAGATGGTGTTCGATTGAAAAAGTACCGAGGCATGGGTAGTTTAGAGGCCATGGAAAAGAAAACAGGAATCGGATCTCTGGATAGATACTTTCATAAAGAGTCTGATGCCATCAAGGTGGCTCAGGGTGTATCTGGCTCGATAGTGGATAAAGGCTCTGTTCTAAGATATTTACCTTATCTCATTTCGGGTCTTCGTCATGGTTGCCAAGACGTAGGAGCTCGTTCTCTTAGCATTTTAAGGTCAATGATGTATAGTGGTGAGCTCAAGTTTGAGAGACGCACCCCTAGTTCTCAAGTTGAAGGAGGGGTGCATAGTCTGCACTCTTATGAAAAACGACTCTACTAAAAAAAGGATCTGGTTTGATTATAATCAATTATTAATATTACTCTTTATAATTTAAATATTTTTTTACCAATAATCGTTTACCAAATATTGTTTACCGCGCGTTTTGTAGATGTTTAATTCCTAATGGTATTAACGTACCGTGTAACAATAATAATTTTTAATTATTACTTTTCAATATCAATTATTACATGTTACTAATTTGCATATATATTTAATAGGTATAATTAGTATTTATAGATCAACTTACAATAGATACGTCGTACTTATATACACTACACATATAATTATGTAATTAGGCATATTCATCAATATGCTGTAAATGTTATTGTTTTTTTTTTTTTGTAATCCTGTAACAGTATTTTTTGGTTTTTTAATAAATACTTCCTGAATTTAAACAAAAGATACGTTTTCTTATTTATAACAAATTAAATAAATTATTAATTTGTGCAAGAAGCCCTTTAAGCCTTGAGAGTATTGCATCAACATGCTACTTGTATAAGTAATTTGCTTATACAATATAGAGAAGACCTGTGTCAGTTTCATCATGTGTTGCAATCTTTCTTGTATTTTTATTACTAAGAATAGTGTTGATACATCGAAAAAAGCAAAAAAAAATGTATGAGCTTTTTTATAGAAACGGAATTATTGATCCACGGTTTCAGAACGCGGTGTGGATTGAAACATTGGTCCAGACTGATCAAGAAAAAAATACTGTAATAAAGTACAGTTTCTCTATTTGTCTGGCCGTAAGTTATTTTTGAATATGTAAAGGTGTGTTCCTCAGATATATTGCGTAGACATATCTTCTTTTTGTATATTTTTTGGAGTTCATTTCATAGAAAATTAGGAAATAACAATGTAGCAACGAGGGGATGCGGCTATAGCTCAGCCCGTCTATTAAAAAAGAAAAGAAAAGTGAAGGACATATCGATACTAATAAAACAAAATGTGTCTCTCTGGATGTTTTGATGTTTGAGAAGGTATTATTTTTGAGTTTTACTAATTGATATAAGAAATATCGCTCCAGAAAACTTCCTTCAAAACATGTTAATTAACCAAAGCATAGTTCTTAAGAGGGATATGAGACCGAATTTATCTCATTTATAATACGGATGAGTGATAGATTAAATATCTTAATAGGCTATGATACATAGATTGAAAGCCAATAATTATTCAGCACCTTAAAAAGTCTAGTTATTTATTCCTCAGAAAATATAATTTAATCTCATTTTTATGATATCCAACTCTAAATTGA